>NC_057733.1:19905253-19952095 GCF_004010195.1 Chiloscyllium plagiosum
CTCTCTCCCCACCCCCACCCTCCCCTAGCTTATCTCTCCACGCTTCAGGCTCTCTGCCTTTATTCCTGATGAAGGGCTTTTGCCCGAAACGTCAATTTTGCTGAAGCTCCTCGATGCTGCCTGAATTGCTGTGCTCTTCCAGCACCATTGATCCAGAATCTGGTTTCCAGCATCTGCAGTCATTGTTTTTACCTTTTTAACATTCACAGTATACTCCATTGCCTTGTAAGTCCTTTCAAAATGCATCACCTCACACTTTTCAGGATCAAATTCCATTTGCCACTGTTTGGGCCCATCTAACCAGCACATTTATATTGTCCTGTAGTGTAAGGTTTTCCTCTTCATTATTTATCACACCACCAACAATTGTGTCATCTTTGAACTTACTGATCAAGCTTTTGACATTCATGTGCAGATCATTAATGTACTCTACAAACCAAACCCTGTGGTATACCACCGGACACAGGATTCCATTCACAAAAGAAAATCTCCTTGACCATCACCTTCTGCTTCCTGCCAATTTTTGAATCCAGTTTGCCAAATTGCCCTGGATCCTATAGGCGGTTACCACCTTTATTAATTTCCCATGTGAGACCTTGTCAAAAGCCTTATCAAACTCCATGCAAACCATATCCACTGCACTAAATTCATCTGGACAACTTGTCACCTCATCAAAAAATTCAGTCAAATATGTTAGACATGATCTCATCCTGACAAAGCTATGATGATGATATCTAAGCAATTTTTGCCTCTCAAAGTGGAGATTAATTCTAACCTTCAGATTTTTTTTCCCAATAATTTTCCTGCCACTGTTTTTAGATTTAATGTCCTGTAGTTTCCTAGTTTATTGCTATCATTCTTCTTAAATAATGGCACCATGCTAGCTGTCCTCCAGTCCTCTGGAACCTCTCCTGAAGTGAGAGAGGATTTAAAATTCATATGAGATTACTTGCAATCTCCTCTCTTGCCTCTTGTCTGGATGCATCTCATCTGAACCTACAGATTTATCTGCCTTTAAACCTGTTTAAACCTTTAATACTAATTTTATTAATGCTAATTTTTTTTTCAATTATAACATTGTTTCCAACTTAATTTCTATAGTTCATCCTTAAAGTGAATACAGATGTAACATATGTATTTGTAACCTCGCTTAAACCTTTCAGTTCCACACATGGTTTTCCATTTTGGCCCGTAATGGCCCCTATTCTTCAAGGGGTTACCCTCTTGCTCCTAATATACTTATAAAGCACCTTTTGATTTTCATTGATCTTGCCAATGATTGCACAGTGTTTAGAACCATTTGCGACTCCTCAGATATTGAAGCACTCTGTGCTCAAATGCAACAAGATCTGGACAATAAGCGGGTTTGAGCCAACAAGTAAAAAGTAGCATTCACGCCACACAAATGTCAGATAATAACTATCACCAATAAGAGACACTCTAGCTACCATCCCTTGACATTCAACGGTATTACCATCACTGAATCCTTCACTGTCAACATCCTTGGGGTTACCATTGACCAGAAACTCAACTGGACTCACTACATAAACACAGTGGCTACAAGAGCAGGCCAGAGACTAGGGATACTGTGGCAAGTAACTCACCTCCTGACACCCCGAAGTCTAGCCACCATCTACAAAGCACAAGTCAGGAGTGTGATGGAATACTCCCCATTTGCTTGGATGAGTGCAGTTCCAACAAAACACAAGAAGCGCGACACCATCCAGCACAAAGCAACCCACTTGATTAGCACCACATCTACAAACATTCAATCACTCCACCACTGGCGCTCAGTAACAGCAGTGTGTACTATCTACAAGAAATTTACCAAAGACAGCACCATCCAAACCCACGGCCATTATTTGGGAACACCACCGCCTGCAAGTTCCCCTCCAAACCACTCACCACCATTCCTTCATAGTCATTGGGTCAAAATCCTGGAATTCCCTCCGTACCATTGTGGGTCAAGCCACAGCATATGGACTGCAGCGATTCAAGAAAACAGTTCATCACCATCTTCACAAGGGCAAATAGGGATGGACTATCAATGCTAGCCAGCCAGTGACGCCCAAGTCTCACAAATGAATTTTAAAAACCTACCAGAACTTTTCTTATGTTCTCACTTTACTCTCCTAATTTCTTTATGAAGTCACCCCCCCGTACATTCCATACTCCTCAGGGTTTCCAGGACTTTGAGCTCTTATGGTTCCTGTAATAAGCTTCACCTATTTTCACTATCCAGTGTTATACATCCCATCACATCCAGGGTTCTCTAGACTTGTTGGTCCCAATCTTCATTTTTACAGGAAAGTGTCAGCCCTGCAGCACCAAACTGCTTCTCCCAATTCAGATATTGCCCTTTACATTAAAATTCTCCCTCCTCATTTCATAACCTTTACTTCCAGATTATCCTTATCCTTTTCCAACTACCTTAAATTTTACTGAGTTAGGCGTGCTCTTATCAAAATGATGCCCACTGATGCTTCTACTGCTAGTCCTGCTTTGTTCCTAAAATTAGGTCCAGCACCAACCTTCCTATTGTAGGAGTTTCTATATGCTGGTTTACAAAGCTTTCTTGGCGAATTTTAGAGAGTTCTCGCCCCTCTGGACCTTTCATGACTTGACTATCTCAGTTACTGTGGTGAAGGTGAAATTCCCTACTATTACTTCCCTACAACTTTTGCCCCTTTGTTTAGTGTTGTGGGACATGGGCATAGCTGACTGACTGGCCAGCATTTATTAGTTTCATTTGAGGAACCTTCTAAGGTATCAGTGCTCCTCATTGTAATCATCATTTCCTTGATAAATATTGTGACACAGCAACGACTGTCACACATGTTCCCCCACCTCTGTTTTACCTAAAGATTCCACAGTCTAGATTATTGAGCTGCCAGTAATACCCCTTCATCAACAACGATAGCATTAATATTTTCTCCTCATGTGATAACCAACACTCTCAACTCTTCTGCCTTACTTGTCTTATTTGCTTTTCCTGCCAAAGTATTTGTCACATTATATTCCAGCTGCAATGTTCTTGACCACTCTCACACCCTGTTGAAGTCTACTTGAAGACACTTTATGTCCTCTTCACAACTCACATACTCACCCAATTTTTGTGTTACCAGCAAAACTGAAAATATTATGTTTTATCTCAATATCCAGGTCATTGCTGTGTCATTAGGAACAGCTGGGGTCCAAGACCTAATTCTTGCCATTCCTATGAGTCATAGTTTGCCTACTTGGAAATACCTGTTTATTCTTACTGTCTGCTAGTCAATTCTCAATCCATGCCTGTATGTTGCCCACACTCTCATGTACATTGCTTATTAGCCTTGTGTTTGGGACTTTATTGAAAGCTTTGACAAAATTAGTTGCATCTCATCCACTGATTCTCCTTATCTAATCTGCTAGTCTTCAAAACTCTTTAACAGATTTGTCAAACATGATGCATTATGTATTTGTTTGGGAAGGTCAACTGATACCTTGTTTAGCTCAGTTAGCTGGATAGTTATGCAGATGCAAGATTAACAACATGGGCTCAAGTCCTGCACCAGTTGAAGTTACCGTGAAGGATTCGTCTTCTGAACCTCTCCCCTTGCCTGAGATGTGGTGACACTTGGGTTAAACCATTACCAGTTGTCTTGCTCTAATGAGAGAACAGCTATATGGTCCGACAAGACTCTGGTGACTTTATGCTTACAGTGTGCAGTAGAATGTAGGGACTGCAAATTGAAACTTTTGGATCTCCACAAAGAGAATGGCACCCGTGGATCCCGCTCATCTATTTTTCTGCTGGCTACAACTTCTGGAACCAGGCATGGACCCTCAGGGTGGCTACACACATGCAGATTAAGAAGAATGTTGCCCTGGATCCACATAAAAACATTGAGTTATCGCTTGCATACTTTGGATATGTTGCACTGCTTATTTGATTCAATATCTCCATAGGGATCAACCCATAAGATTCAAGCAATGATATTCTGCATGACTGCAGCCACACATAATCTCTACACAAACATTCTTTGTACAGGAACATCGGATTTAGAAGCAGGAGTTGGCATTTGGTTCTTTGTTCCAGCATTCGATAAGATCATGACTGATCCCGGACGTGGAGTCACCTCCATTTCCTGTCTGCCCCCATTAGCCCTCACTCCCATGTTTACCAAACATTTAACTAAATCAGTCTTGGATAAATCCAATGACCTATAATCGCCACCAGTGTTCCCTCCCATTTTCTTTCCAGCTATGTTGGCCTCTGAGATCTATGTGCAGCCATGGTTAGTTTTCCAATGCTACCTACATTGCATAGAAAACTGAGGGAAGGTTGGGCTCCACTGCTTTCTGAGCAAGAGAATTCCACTGATTTGACTTAAACAGAAGACGTTTTATTCTTAAACTGTATCCCCGGGTCTAGTAGTAGTCTTCCCCTGTGTAGATTAGATTAGATTACTTACAGTGTGGAAATAGGCCCTTCTGCCCAACTAGTCCACACTGACCCACAACCCACCCAGACCCATTCCCCTACATTTACCCCTTCACCTAATACTACAGGCAATTTAGCAAGAAAGGAAATGACAAGACCTGTGTTTCCAGATTCACAAGTGTCAGCCATTGTACCAGCTCTAGTCATTGCAGTGTTGTCCACGTCTGTCCCTACAGGCAAACTATCAGAAATGTTGGAATCACCAATCATTTGTTGCTGTCACATCATAGACATCCCGGAGAACTCTGCCACCTACATTTTTCATTTAGCTGTCAGAACATTGTCATGCTCTGACCCTCTCCTGTATGCAAAAAGGGTCACGGAATTTTATCGCAAAATAAAAGTAATTTCAAATGATTGAGTCAATGTTGATATCTCTGTCTCCACATTTCTGTCTGTTTCGCCGATCAAACTGGTGATGTATATTGTTGATTACTTTGTGCAACAGCTTTAAACAAGTCTGAGACATCTCAGTATAAATACAGGGTAACATTCTGACTTGGCACGTGTACCAGGCAGCCTTACAAGTCATGCAGGATGGTGGCAGTGTGTTTGAGAAAAATATTGATCTGTCTATTGCTGATACAAAGCAGTATGCATTGATACTTATGTAAGGCAAACCCAGAATTCAGGATCAACTTGACTTGGGAACAAAGCAGAATGGAATTCCCTCCTTTGGAGATTCCTGTTCCACTTTATTCCAACATCTACTCATTTACATCACAATAATGGTGCTGGTGTGAAGTTAACCTCCTGGCAATCCTGTTTACAGTTTAAATGCATCCTTTTTTAGTGATGTATTGAAAGTCAGATAAAGGACTAATTTCAGTAAAAGAAATTACTTTGTTTTAGTGACTTTTGTGTAAGTGCCTGTATTACCACAGAGAGTCTATTCAAATCCACCCAGAGTCAAAAAAGAAGCAGGTATTCTTTGGTGCTGTCAATGATCAGTAAACTAAAACAGTCCATTAATAGGATGGAGTAATAGACAATGACTGGCTACTAGGGTGTAGGGTGAGGGAAGTTGCTAAATTGAAAGTACAGAAGATTGTCCCAAAGAAAGCCTGAAAGGATGAAAGCTGTCTTCATGCAAGCTTCTATTTTGTTTTACCATTACGTCTTTGTCCCTGTCCGAATTAACTAGTTAGCAATTCTAATAGATGGGCCTTCAAAAACCAATAAACCTCACTTGCTTAAGTGAGTAGGCCATTTTACATGCATATTCTGAAAAAAGGATGTGTGTGTGTAACTGCTAAACTAGAGAATAAGCAAGTACTCTTGGGAAAAGAACTCTTCATTCAATGAGGCTTAAAGGTTTTATTAAGAGAAATGTCATCATCATTAACAAACTCTGGAGAGAAAGAGATTGGAGGACAAGACATTTCCAGCAAATGGAGAGTGTAAACAGAGGACAATTGCTGTTTGTTATGGCCTCCAAACAGGAACTATTTCTGTTTGTTTGAGACATAATTACTTATTCATTGTGTACTTCAGTATCTAATCACTCCAACATGGTTGTATCAATGAAATTTAGACAACATTAATTGTACTCATTTATTCTGTAATAAGATCTAATTGCAACTATTAGGCTAGTGCTTCTGAAATATTATTTTTTTATCCAACATCTGTATTATTAATAAAAATCTTCATTCATTAATGTGTTATTTTGGATTCTTCATTTATTCTTTACTGTACTGAGCAAACCTGTAGTGAACAGTAAAAACTGAGCTTAATAATCACCGTGCTGTCTTGTTAGTACAGCTCACTTCTGGCAACAGTGAAAACATAAATACTACAGTATACAGATCTTAACAGTTGAAATCAGGATCATTTGGTCGAATATTTTCAGTGCTTGTTGCAATTAGGAATGAATAGGTTTACAAAGTCAGACCTTGTTGCTTGATTTTAATTTTAAAAATCTAAAATATAGATGGAAATCCATAATTTTAATTTCATTAATTTGAGTGGGCAGATCTTTTATTGAATTGGATATGCATCTAAACTTCCCCAGCCCCCCAACATTCCTGATGAAGGGCTTATGCCCGAAACATCATTTCTCCTGCTCCTCAGATGTTGCCTGACCTGCTGTGCTTTTCTAGTGCCACAGTTTTCGACTCTGATCTCCAGCATCTGCAATCCTCACTTTCTCCTGTGTATCTAACCTTTACACTGCCAATGAACTGCACACATACTTGCCTGGATGAACTGGATATATAAAGATCCTAACTTTCAGTGAGCTAGATACTGAGGTTGTAGAAAATCCATAAAAGATGTGCATCAATACCTCCTACACCTAAATCTCTCCAGTTAGGTTTTCCTTCTTGCACAGTCCAAAAAATCTCATTGTTAGTTTAGGCATGGACATTCATTCCAAAATCTGTCAAAAACTGCAGTTCAGTTAAATCTCTTCCACACCAAAGGTAGAAAGTGCTGGTGAAACTCAGCAGGTCTGGCAGCCTCTGTCGAGAAAGAAACAGAGCTAACATTTTGAGTTCCATGACTGTTCATCAAATTATACCTTTGTCATATATTTTTCTTCACTTGCTGATACTGCATCCATGATCTCCTTTTCTCAGCACTAACACTTATTCCATCTAGAATCTCAGTTCTTTTGATGGCAACCTCTAATGCTTCCCCCTTTCCATTTGCCCCAGCATTAGTGCCATTGCTTTCAATCACCTTGATCTCAGACTCTTTTATTCTGCGCCTAAACCCCTTCAGCTTTCCACCTCTTTTACCTCCTTCACAGATCCTATGTCAATCCCAGCTCCTTGGTTATTGGTTACTTTTACTCATTCATCCTTTGATTTAGCAAAAACCATTTTTCCTGACACTTTTGTGAAGAGCCTTGGAATATTTTTCTACATTAATTGTGCTGTGAAAATGCAGGTAGTTGCCATTTAGTTTATGGGTCTTCCAAAGCTTTATGCAGAGATATTCTAAAGTTATGAGTAAGTGCTATTCCTAGATCAATCTCAAACTTTGAAAAGCTTACCCTGGAAATTGATAGAGCTGAAAAAAGCTATGTTTCGTATAAGCAGTCAGTCAGGCAATTGCAGCAAAACTGGGTATTGCTGGATGTGCTTTGCATTCTCATTTGTACATATCTTCATTCTCCAGTGCAATACAATTGGAGCCTCAGCTGCATTAATCTCAGGCTTTAGGAAGCAAATGCGATGAATAAAAATATTTTCTACGTTGTTAAAAACGAAATGATCATAACTTCTTCCTTGCTTCTTCCATACATTTCTTTGCTTGCACTCTCATTCTATTGAAGTCACAACTCACTCTATTACTCAACTCAATATAGCTTGACCTTAAACTGGCAGTATTTCAGGCATTCCTCAGGCTTTGTCTGCATTTCCCCACTGATAACATAGGTCTTACAACTCAAGTTTAGCATAATCAAATCTCACCTAATCTTCTCTTTGTGATTTTCAAACTGTTAAGCAATGGTCATTCACTCTTCCAGCCCACTCCACTGTGGAAATGACTGTTCTAAACACGAAAGAAAATGTCAGGTCTTTTGGTCCTTGAACTAACTTTAAATTCAACCTCTCATGGTATTTCATACAGTTTAGATTCACTGTGAGCCAAGTCAGTCGTGATTTTGCCCTGTTAGTCATTATCAAGAAGGCCATTCTGAAGTAACTTTTCTTTATTGTCAATGTACTTAATGTGCAGAAAATCCAAAGTGCATTGGATAAGAATGAAAATTGGCATCTTGGCCTTAGTTTGCACTTCAGGTTTTGGATCAGTGTAAAGTGCTCCACCTTGTGGTCAATCTGACGAAACTTAGCCATTGAACACCGGTTTCAAAAAGAGCCAAGGCTGAGATCCAAACTCAGGCTTTGTGAGATCTTAAAAAAAACTCAATGATAGATTCCACTGTTTTAAAGCATATTTTACTATCACAGCTGTGAAGTAAGCAAATAGATCAAAAGGTAAAACAACGGAAGGATGGTCACGATAAAATGTTGTAACAATTATTTGCCATTTGATAATGGATACCGATTATCAGCTGGATCATTTAACTCTTTCACTTTATTCATAGTTATGTCTCAATAACAATGAGGTCTTGTTTCTTCCCTCTTTTTCAGAGCAGCTGTCTTCATCTGTTTCACCAGTTAAGGAGATATTAAGATGTAAACTCCATATGCAGTTCACCCTCTTTTTGGTCAGCATGCATTAATTTATTGACCTAGAATTTTTAGTTTGCACGTTTCAGCTTTTGGGGATGCGTTGTTCATCCTTTTGGCTTCAATTACAAACTTTGTTCTATATTCACTGATAGAATCAACATTTCAGGAATCCTTTAAAAGGGAGCCATGTGCAACAGACGTTTTAGAGTGTGTGTGCTAAAAGAGAGAGGGGGTTGCTATTTGAATGAGCCTTGCAGAACATGTCTTATAGAAAATGGAAATGTAGCTGTTGTGCAGAAACAAGATTCCATGAGACAAGCACATCTTTTCACTTTCCAGTTTTGATGTAGTTATCAGTCATAATCTTTAATCAATTCTCCAATTTTTATAAATGTATATTAAAATTTCATAAAACAGAACTATTACAATGCAGGAACTGATTGCTTGTAAGACAGCACTTCTGTTGTTGGATACTTACATTGTTCCATTAGTAGTAACGTATTAGAAATGAATCATTGCTATATCTGGCTGCGTGGAATCTAACAATGCTTTTGTGTCATTACAGTGGTGTTGTAATTCTGTAGCTAACAATGCAATTACACAAACATCAATAACTTTAAAATTGCATTATTATTCACAAGATACCATTTTAGCGAACATAAATTACTCCTGCTGACAGCAGCATAAAGATTGCTGGAGTGCTCGTTGTCTCTCTTCTAAGTGTTGTATAAAGTGCTAGCTGTGATAATAGGGGAGGATGGGTGCCATTCCATATTTATCTCAACAGTTTGTCAGCAAGTCTCCAATGATTGCATTCTCTATTTTGCTGTGGCTTCCCTTACCATTCGTCCACTGACCCAGCACCGACCCACATCCTTCCCAAACCTTGCAGTACCAACATTTAAAATTTGAGCTGACTGCCAACAAATCACCATGAGTCACTACAAGTGGAGTGAGGCAAAACTGAAACATGTTTCAATAGATGGGTACATGTAGTCAGATATGACAGATTTGCTCAAAATGTACGAGCTGGCGTTATGGTCGAAATCTGTAAATCAAATCAAAGGCTGATTGCAGTGAGGAATACCAGGCTTGTTAAGCATAGACTTTAATTTTAAAAAGCTTCAAAATATTTTTCAAACCATTTGCACCTGTATATGTTACACCGAGAATGGTGTCAGCTCCCCCAATCTCAATGTGTCACGGAGAGGTAGTGTACCTTTCAGAGAACAAGCTGGACAATCAACAGTGACAACCTAAATTTATACAACAGCCTGCAACATTGTAAAACATTCCCACCAACATTATCAGACAAAAGAAAATGGCCCTGAGCAAAACAAAAGGGGATATTAGGACGGTTGAGTGAAAGCTTAATCAACCAGGTAAGGTCATAAGGCATGTCACAAATGAGGAGAAAGATGAGCCTGAAGGAGGGAATTTGAAAGCTTCAATCACTGGCATCTGCAGGAATGTCCACCACCACCTGGTTTGGAGGGAGTGAAGGAATGAGCAAGAAGCTCAGTTATGGTACAAATCAAAATATTTCAGAAACTCGAAATTGGTGTCTGAGTTGTGGTGGACAATATGAAATTGGAAGATTTTTTTTCACCCACAATCAAGTGACAATGTTAAGTGATTTTTACATCGAGTGGTCATAAAGCATGGAAACAGACCCTGCGGCCCAACTCCTGCAGGTCCTTTGTGACCATTGGCAGACCCTATATCTCTGCTCTTCGATTCACAGGGCTCTAGGATATGAAATAATACTGGAGAGAGGCAGATTAAAAACAGGAAAAAGAATTGAACACATGGAGGTATTTTATGTTGAGTCTGTGAAAGTGAAATTCAAAACAGATTACTACCCAGGACTGTGGCCTGCATTAAATAAATTAATAAGTATCTCTCTGACTTGTGCTTTTACAAGTATCACAATGCAACTCTTTCTTATTCAATTCCTATGGTTTGGTTTCTTATACATATCATAAACAAATTACGAATTTGGACTCAAATAATTTACTTTTAGTTGGCTCTGGAGTTGAAAGAAGCTTATATTTGGCCAGGATTTTGCTCCGATTTAGCCCAGTTCATCTCCAATTCAGTCAAATGACATTAACTCATCTGAAGTGGTGATACTTTATTAATGAGATGTACGTGCAGATACACACACATGCTTCCCAAGTCACAACCTGTTCTTTTATTTAGGAGAGTCTTGTATAAAAAGGAACTGAGGTTTGAAAGATTTAGTGATGCTGAAATAGCTCTATCTTTAATCCTTAATACTGGCTCTTACAAATTGAAAGGATTACATTTTATTCATTTAAAAATGCCTTTCAGATTATTAGGGCTCACCTCAACTACTCAAAAAAGTAGTAAGCACACCAATGAAAGGGGTTTAACAGTTGTAAATACTGTCATTTAGTGAAAATCTGATAAGATAACACTAACAAAACAGAATGACAAGGGAAGATGAATTGAGATCCAAATTCAGCTCCATTTTGGCTTTGCTGCAGTGGTTGTGATCTTTCACTCATGATCTTGTCTCATCAATTTTAACAACATTTTAAATAAGATTCATTTCTATTTGTGCTGGCAAGCTTCCATTCAAAGAGAAAATCTAATAACAATATATAAAAAGTTGTCGTCATCAGCTCTTCAAATCAAGGATGACGTCTCTCTGACATCATGTTCATTTGCAGGGAACATAGAAACTGACTAAAAGTTTCAAGAAATATGTGAAGAGAACAAAGTTAGTAAAAACAAATGCAGGTCCCTTATAATCCAAAACCAGGGAAATTAGAGTGGGGAACAAAGAAGTGGCAGAAGAATTGAACACACACTTGTAGTTCTTGCCTCATAAAAGGGGACACAATCCATAGAAATGTTAATGAATCAAAGGATTAGTGAGAGTGAGGAGTTGAAGGGAATCAGTAAGAAAATGGTGCTGGGGAAATTAATGGAGTTAAAGACTGACAAATCTCCAGGGTCTGATCATCTAAATCTCAGGGTGCAATAGGAAGTGACCCTGGAAATATTGGATGCATTAATGGTAATCTTTCAACATTCTATAAACGTTCCCTAAAAACTGAAAGATGATAAATGTGATCCCACTATTTAAAATGAGAGGAGAGAAAATATAACAGAATTACGGACCAGTCAGCCTGGCATCAGTAGTGGGGGAAATATAAAAGATGTGATAACAGAACATTTGGAAAGCATTATAAGACTGGAGAAAGCCAGCATGACTTATGAAAGACAAATTATGTTTAACAAATCTACTGAGGTTTTTTGACGATGTAACTAGTGAGATAGATAAAGTATAACTGGTGGATTTGCAGTTTTTGGATTTTCAGAAGGCTTTAAGGATCCTCATAAGACTTTAGTGGATAAAGTTAAAACACATGGGACAGGAATTATGTGAACATGGGTTGAAAATTGGTTCACAGATCAGGAACAGAGGATGTGAATAAATGGGTCTTTTTCCGAATGGCAGGCAGTGACTAGTGGGTTAAGCAAGAATCAGTGTGTGAGCCCCAGATATTTGCGATATAAAATGGCCAGGGAACTAATTGCAACATTTCCTAGTTTGCTGATGACACAAACTGGGTGGGATTTTGAGTTGTAGGGAGGCTACAAGCACGCCTCAGGGTGATTGAAACAAGTGGCATGGTGGCCAAACCTTTGGCAGAGGCCATACAAGGTGAATATCTGTTAAATTATACACTTCAATGTGAAAAACAGAGAGGAATCTTATTACTTAAATGATGATATATTAGGAAGTGTGGACATACAAAAGGTTCCAGGTGTTCTTCTACACCAATCAATGAATGTAAACAGATATACATAGCAAGCAGTTAGGAAGGAAAATAGTATATTAGCAAATGCCGTATACAGACTAGATGCAGATAAGATGTTCTCTCTGGTTTGGGAGTTTAGAACCATTAGACACAGTCTCAGGTTATGGTATACTGAGTTGAGGAAGCAGTTTTTCACCCCAAGGGGAGTGAACCTTTAGATCTCTGTACCACAGAAGGTTGTGGAGGTCAAGTCACTGAATATATTCAAGAAAAAGACAGCTATAAGCTTAGATTTTAAAGGCATCAAGGGATATGGGGAGGAAGTGGGAATATGGTATTGAAATAAATAAGCCATGATTATATTAAATGACAGAGCAAGTTCAAAGGGCCGGATGGCCTACTCTACCTCCTGGTTTCCATGATTTGTGTGTCCTCAGGTGACTCAGGAGGCCAAACCTCAAGTAAGAGGTACAGTAGAGAGGACATGAGTTGTGCTGAAGAGAGAGGTTTTCCAGTCAGTGTTCTGTTCTCTCTCCTGTTCTTGGTGCTTCTGCATAGCAGTGTTTATGTGATCAGTTTCTAGGTGTGTTATGTTTATTCGTGAGGTTTTACCATGAGGCTAGGTTTACAGCAGATTCCTCTTGGTTCCTGATGTCAGCCCAGCCCTTTTTCAAAGAGGCCTTCAGCTTATGTCCCCAGTTTGACTGCCCTCCTTCAGTCAGGTGGCATCACTAAGTTGTGAAAAGATATCAGAAGTTGATTATCTGTTATGTGGTTGCAGTGCCCTGAACAGCAGAGCTGATTTCACATGATCGTCATTGCAATATCGAAAAAATTGGCTTTTGGAGAGAATGCTAGAGATTGTCTTTCCCACTTGATTTGAATGTCCCATGGATATAATGCTGAGGGATATTATTCAGCATTAGGTGACCCATCTGTTACTGCCTTACAGCAGAGTGGTGACAACAATAGACTAAACCCTGATGAAGGCCATAGCAACAAAACAGGTCCATATCAATCCTCCAGAGCTGCTTTCTATCCATCATTGAGATCCACCATCATTTCTGGTAATCTATAGGAAACACAAACATGATTTCTGTTGCTCAACAATGCAATGAACTCTACATGGTCTTTACTGATTTGTCAAAGGTCTTTAACTGTGAAGCTCTTTGCAAGTCCTGCATACACTAGAATGTCAGCCAAATTTATTGCTACCCGGTGATTTCTACATAATGGTGTGACAGTATGATAAAGTACGGTATCAAAGTACAGTAGACACTGGGCCCTTGTAGAATTCATATTTATAATCTGTGAACGAACACACTTTCTCGAGTTGTAATTTAAAAATTAATCCTTTGCACATTTTTAAACCACATAACAATGCTAAACCTTTTTTACAGTCCATAGTAAATATTGTAAAATAGAATGATTTGTTTTCTTTCTTGTTGAAGTTTCGTTTATAATACAAACTGCATTCTCAAACCCATTAAGTGAATAAGTGGAATAGGTTACATTGTTGCCTAGGTATCTACATATTTTTTGTAAATTCATATTCACAGGTAGGCTCTGTGTATAAAATTGTCAGATTTTAGACTGCCAATCAACAATATCATGGCCAGTAAGTGAAATGACTGTCTGCTTGAACTTGATGTGGCAATCAATGCAGGCAGGTGAATAGGATCCACAACAGATAGCAGAAGCAGAGGCTTTGTAAATACCACCAGTGAATGAGGCAAACATTGTGAGATAAAGAACATGGTATTAGAGTGGATAGGCTTAGCAACAATGACATAGGTGGCATAGCAGGTAATGGTAGATGGTATGTGATAGATGGATCAAGGTTAGTAATAGAGTACGGAGCAGTTCATCTGGTATGAGGTGAACAGGAGTTGACTAACTGATGTATTGAATGAATGTATGATTAATTCAGTCACAGATGTAGAAAAGGATGAGTAGAACATAGTGCATGAGGGCAAAAGAAATAATGGAGAGTTCAGAATATTTGGTAAAATTCATATTTTGGCTTCTTTGACTGTGAAGTATATTGACTGCTTGCGAATGTAAAAGGTGATATATAAATTCAATTTCTTAGTTTCCTTTCCTTTATGCATGCCAAGGCAAGAGTGACCCATAATCGATCATTATTCACTGACTGGTTGAAGTCAACTAAAGATAGTTAGGGGTTAGGATTCAACTGATTTTACCCTTGGACTATACTCTTCTCTCCTTCCTGAAGGCATTCATTTGCAACAGATTCCAGAAATGTTGATACTTCTTTCATAATTTGCCGATTCTCCATATACAAGCCTGGACTGTAAGTGTCACCGTGGTATCTTACCATGGTGGAAATAAGTGCCATGCCCAGTCCTTCCCTGACTTCACAGTCCATTATGAGCTTTAAAGAACCATTACCAGAAGCGATAAGTTAGAAATTTTGGCTGAAATGTTTGCACCTTTTCTGAGGAGTTACTGACACAAGATACTGAGGTCAATTCCATTAAATGATGGGGAAATAAAATAAAATCATGATAATAAGACTCAGGAACCTGGGACCTTGGTGGAACAAAAAAGAGCAACTCATCATCATTGGAATGGAATCGTCAAACAAATTGCAAAATAATATTGAAAAATAAGACAACAGCGTTTTAGGATATTGTCATTGATTTACCCCTGTCCTACATCTCACAATCTAAGTTAGGAAATACTGAAATACAAGTAGCTAGAGTTATTTTGATCTGTATGTTACAATATGGTTGTAGAACTGAAAGCTTCATCCATCTTAAACCCACACTGACCTCCTCCCACACCTGCTCTATTTCTCTGGTATTCAGTGCCCACCACCTATTCCCACCATTTACATTACCCAGAATACCATTCACTTTTAGTTTCTGATTCCTGTAAAAGGGAGGGTCATATCCAAACCTCTGGCGGATCTCCTGTGTAGAATTGTATCTTGTTTGACCAACCTTTTGGCAGATCACAGAGCATTAATGTTCCCTGAAAGAGTTAAGTGCCAAGTCTGAAACATGACTGCTTTGGGAATTGAATGGACATTTTTGGAATTTTCGAATTAGGATCCGGCTTTCCATAAGGCAGACATAGTGAAATGAATGCTATATCCATGGAGTATTAGTTCTTCAGATTTTTAGTATGATATATGCATGATTGAAGCACATCTGCCACCAAAGAAAATAAAGCACAATATAATGAGCAGACTTGATATTAGATCTTGGAAATAATCAAAAATGTTGCTTTCAGTGGGATTTGGGTTGAAATGTTTGTAACAGCCAGATACACAGTTCATGCAAAGACATGATTCAGATCTGTTTGCCCATACCGGGTTGCCTTACAAGATTAGAAATCCATAGCAAACATTTAACATGTGTATCATATGTGTCATGTTTTAGTATATATTGGTTCTTTGTTTAAAGGTGTGTTAAGAGCCAATATGTGACTTTTTCCAGCTTTTATTTTAAGAAGAACTTGAAGAATTAATGAGACATGGTGGAGGACTTCACTTTTAATTTTATATTTGATAAAAGACACAAAATTCTATCAAACTCCTCAGTAAAATATCTGATTATAAATTACCTCTTTTAGTTTAAACTGCTGAATATCACAAAATTGATCAGCCCCTTATATAAACAAATGTTTGATGGCAGTGTTTACAATAGAGAAATAGTTGACATATAGTATAACAAGTAAAAAGTGAAAAGTAGAACTGCATGCAATTTGCATTTTTTTTTAATTCTAATTTCTTCAAAAGACATATGCAATAAAAAAACAAACTGCAATCCTGGTGTCTCTGTGTATAAAAGGGATCACTATGTAAAAAAGATAAAGGATTTTAAAAGAAAGAAACCAGGCTATATGGGCCTACAAAATGGATGTTAAATCTTTAATTTTAGGTGGAACAGAGTACCGCAGTGAGAAAGAGTCTTTTACTCTCAGCAGGAAACCTTCAGAGTACATGGACGCAAACTCAATCAGAGTGATGCAGGGTGACCAACAAGCAGAAACTCCATCTTCAAAGGAATTTAGGAAGAATGTTAAAATACGAGAGGGAAAATGGGTTTAAAAATGCAAATTCTGTAATTTCTTTACGTGTGTAGGTCAGGGTTTGTCTATTGCTTTTGGAAGAGACTGTAGTTGAGACAGAGGCTTTGTGTCCTATTCAGTGTAATGAAAAGACCCAAGAGTCCGAATGGAGGGAACAAACTTTTGAGGGTCAGTGCGGTCAGGCCTGGATAAATGTGTTGTATTGTTTGTATTAAGGAGATGCTCCCAGCAGGGAGTCCCTGGACCACAGTACACAACATTGAAGCTGTATTTGTTCAACACTCTAATACGTAAAGCGTAGTTGGTTAAATAGTAAACTGATGATAAAGAAAAAATATTCAACATAGATATATTTGGCAAGGCAAAATATCAGTAATGGCTATGTTTTTGAAATGAATAAATATATACATAATAATATACACAGACACACAAACACACAAAATGAGGTATGTTAAGAAAAAGGAAATAAAAACTTACCAGAAGTGACAAAAGACATCACATTCCATTGGAAGAAAGACAATCTGGGTCATTGATGCTAAGAATGGAAACAGTTTTCACATAATGTTTGAAAACAGCCCTTTGTTTGTTTGTAGCTGGCACAAGCTTCGATTTGTGGTCTTCACTTCATCTGACAATTCATTGTATTTTTTTTAGGGGCATTGATGAAAAGGGAATGCTGTTCGGCCTTTCAGAAAGGGAGATGGGCAAACATGAAATCAAAGTGGAAAAGCTGCACAAAAGCGGAAAATAAAGATAATTCGTTAGCCGTATCCTGGTGGCTGCCCTCCAAATCTCACCAAAAAAAGTGGAGAGGTTCCCAAAGTTTCAAAAGTATCTGTTGATAAAAGAGCGAATGTTTTGTTTCCAAGAGTCCAGATTTGTTGAGGAGTGAGACTGTACGCAAGGAGGTGCAGCAAAATGAAAATGTTTGGTTAGACAGGTTACCAACACTAAACAGACAATTGTTTGGCCAAATGATAGCTTTCTTGTGTGTGTAATTAAGGGTTTTGTCCTGTTTGAATTTTTTTCCTCTTACAACAAGAAGATAATTTCTTTTAGCTGTTTGATCTGAATGATTCCATTACTCAGACCATATGTGTGGTCAGACACGGGGTTTCTAGTGGGGACATCACCTGCAATATTAGCAATGTTTTGTGCTAGTGAATTATATTTAAGAAATAATTACTACGGGCAGCTTTGGCTTCAGGGTGAAAATTTGCTCCTGTTCCTTCCTAAAACTATTGATTTCTGTCAGAGGACTCTGATCCTTTGTTATTGTAAGCTTAATTTGCCTCAGCAGTAAGTTCTGCATGTTCTGATACGCAGCTCCCTGCAAAACTGTATTTTCTTTTAATGTCACTGTGTTTGCTGTCCCTTCAGTTGATGCTTTATGAACCTGTGGGTAATGTAGCATTGAAGTGTCAACTACCAGAAGAAAAATTTGCACTGTCAAATATATTGGCGGAATGAATTGTGTGGTCTTCCCTGAATAATGGGGTTTCAAAAAACCAGGAGGATAAATATCAACTTCAACAAGAATATAAGTTGAACAGTTTTGGATTGGTGCAAAATGAATTTAATCTACTTATGTCTTCTGTTAAAATTAATGGAAAAGAAAATTTTAAGTGGATTTAAGTTCCACCCTGGGTGTGTGTTATAACGTGCCAATACACCACCAGCAATCTTGCACCCCCGTGAAATTTCCATTTGTTGCTGCAAGCTTGGAAGGGATTACAAAATAGAGAAAGGAAGATATGCTCCAGTTGCTGTATGTAGTCAGATCATAAAGTGTATTCTTAAAAATTACGATTTGGAGGTGCTGGTGTTGGACTAGGGTGTACAAACTTAAAAATCACACAACACCAAGTTATAGTCGAACAGTTTTATTTGTAAGTATTAGCTTTCAGAGCGTGGCTCCTCTTGCTTGATTCTAGCCCCATTCTACTACTCACCCCTCTGCCCAATAGAAGAAGCCACGGCACCAACCCATGCCAGCCTGGTCTGAGGTTGCCATCCAGATCAGCACGGCATCCAAAGTCTAGAGGAACATCAAGCAGTGTAGGACGAAGGTCAGTGTACTTCTCCATGGGCCAACATAGGTGCCACCATCCTCTCTTCAATACCTCACATTCACTCAATCTCGGTTACTGTACGCACCTCCTACCACCTCTGCCAGTCTCACTTTTGCCAGTAACTGCTCTCTATCTCTCCCTTGCTCACTGTCACTCACTCCAAATCCTGACACCACTAACGCTGGATGCCTACACACTACTTGGGGCACATTCCCACCTGTACCAAACAGTTCCGGCTGTGCTACCTACTTTCATCTCCCTCCATACCTACTTCTCTCTCCTTCCAGGAAGAAAACAGCCCACAAGAGAACAGAAAGAATCAAGAATCAAGGTGAGCAGCTCACAAATGGATATTTACCCCTTATGATGGCAGGATCCTGTTCCTGCCCACCACAAGTGGCAAACTGATAGTATACAAGCCAAGAACTGGTATCAGAGGCTGTCCTTGTCTACACTGCCAGGACCCCATGAGCAAAGGATATCTCACGTGACTTGACTGAGGCCCGCTGACAATGATGTCAATTTCCCAGGCTATGTCTCTGCAGTAAACAACACTGAAGTAATATGAGGTTGAGGGGCAAGGTAAAAAAAACCAGTGAAGGGATCCTGTGGGCATTCAGATAGGCTCTAAGTGGGTGTTCACTAACAGAGCCAACAAATAGTTTGGAGACGCAGCTGGTCCAGTCCATGAGGTGAGTGCGTCTTCCTGACCACACAGTGTCTATTCAGCAGCATTACAGATTTCTGCTTTTGTAACAATGGTGGTTGCTGTTGTGTTTTCCACACCTGGTGAGACCACACCTGGAGCACTGTGTGCAATTCTGGTCTCCAAATTTGAGGAAAGACATTCTGGCTATTGAGGGAGTGCAGCATAGGTTCACAAGGTCAATTTCTGGAATGGCGGTATTACCTTACACTGAAAGACTGGAGCGATTGGCTTGTATACCCTTGAGTTTAGAAGACTGAGAGGGGATCTGATTGAGACATATAAGATTATTAAAGGATTGGACACTCTGGAGGCAGAAAACATATTTCTGCTGATGGGTGATTGCCAAACCAGAGGACACAGCTTAAAAATACGGGGTAGACCATTTAGGACAGAGATGAGGAGAAACTTCTTCACCCAGAGAGTGGTGGCTGTGTGGAATGCTTTGCCCCAGAGGGCAGTGGAGGCCCAGTCTCTGGATTCATTTAAGAAAGAGTTGGATAGAGCTCTCAAGGATTGTGGAATCAAGAGTTATGGAGATAAGGCAGGAACAGGATACTGATTAAGGATGATCAGCCATGATCATATTGAATAGTGGTGCAGGCTCGAAGGGCAGAATGGCCTACTCCTGCACCTATTGTCTATTGTCTATTGTTTTGAGGTGCAGAATTGAAATGCAGGAGCATATTGTAGATGTATCAGAGATGTGTCAGGGGTGATTTTAAATGCTGGAATATAAGAGATGCCAATGTCCATGAACGTGGATTGCATGTGACCCTTGACTATGATATTCACACCTGATGTCCAACAGGTGAGCGAGCAACAAGCTAAATTCACTACATGCTGACATCCACATCTAGTTTACCAGCAGTAGATGTATGATAGAAATTTGCATATAATGAGGTAAGATGTGCAGTTAATAAGTTTGTAAGCAAGCAATAACCTCCCTTTATTGATAACTCCTTGCACCCTGGCGAGAATCTCATGTCAAGGCCTGGAACTTATTTTAAAAATGCAGCAAATTATTCCCAATGTCAAGACCGCCTCTGTCGCCTTCCAGTGATTCTGCCACATTTCCCACCATAGTCCACATTCTTCAGGCCCATATAAGATTCCACCACTCTGCACAAAACTGGCATTCAGGAAATTCTGTACAGTCCTTTAAAGACACATTATAAAGCCTCAGAAATACATCTCTGCTTTTATATTCAAGTCATCTCAAAATAAATGCCATCATGGCATTTACCTTCCTAACTACTGACAAAACCTACAAGTTTACTTTGAGAGAATCCTGGACTAGAACCCTCAAATCACTTTGCACTTCAGACTTCTGAACATCATCCCCATTTAGAAAATAGTCCATGCTTCCATTTTTCTTACTAAAGTGCATGACCTCACACTTTCCCACGTTACTTCTGCCACTTCTTCGCTCACTTTCCTAACCTGTCCAAATCCTTCTACAGCCTCCCTGCCTCCTCAATACTACCTGTACCTCAACCAATCTTTGTATCATCTACAAATTTAGCCAGAATGTCTTTAATTCATTCATCTAGATCATTAATGTATGAAGTGAAAAGTTGTAGTCTTAACATTGACCCTTGTGGAACACCACTTGTCACTGGCTGCCGTCCGGAGAAAGACCTTTTTATCCCCACTCTCTGCTTTCTGCCAGACAGCCAAGCCTCTATCCATGCTAGCACCTTGCCTCTAACACCATGGGTGCAATTTCATTAATCTTGTCATTGGTCGTGATTTAGAGTGAATCTGGCGATAACCTGGCGATCACACTAAAACTTTGTTGGAAGTAATTTAAGCTGGAAAGAGCTCGCTAAAGGGAAGATAACAAAAGACCATTGTTGCTAATAAGGAACTCCAACCCCTTTGGACTTCATTGTTTGCAGGTGATTATTAAAACGTCATGTTTTTCTTAGTTATTAGGATTTAACCAAACTGCTCCCAAAATAGCTTTGAAGGAAGCATAGTGTAATACATTTTAAGTAATGTGAAGTAAAGTGCAACATTTTTGTCTTTGCCAAGGTAGGCTGTACGATTTGAAACAATTTGAAAGATTTTTTTTGTTGAACTATCTGTTTAGGTCTAGGATATTACAAAGCAGAAGGACATTTAAAAACTAACTGTAGAGGGGTCTTATCACCACCCACAGTTTAGCACAGTTCAATCTTATAGGTGAGTGCAGGAGGGTCTGGATTAACCAACAAATATCAAAGTTATGAACATGATTGCTAGCATTTGCAGTTACAACAGAGATTTATCTTGAAGGAGTAAAAGTAAGGGCAAGTAATGTATATTGCAATTTGAGGAAAAGTAATTATACAAAATCATAAATGTAAGAGCTATGTTATTAAAAAACACATAGACGTTGGAGTCATAGAATATTTTTATTTTAAGGGGAATGGTTTCAATCTGCTTAAATTACTTGGCAACTCTTGTATTGTTTAGTCAGATCCATTCATTTGATAGTTGTACACAACAGCATCTGACAGTATAAAAATGGATTAAACTTCTAAAGCTTTCTACCATGACTATTTCTAGGTGGCTATTACATGGTGCTTGATTGCATTTCCCTCTGTATTTTTGATGCCAGTGGGCTATATATTTCTTCCTTTTGCTGGTTGCTGATGTTTTCTTCTTTTCGTGGAGGAGTTGCCCCCTTCTAATTGGGAATTAGTTACACGCATGTCATTCTTTAAGGCCTTAGATAATATTCTTCCAGAATTTCTTGACGAATTGTGAAAATTGTCTCCAGAATCTGTCCATTTTTTTCCATTGAAGTGTGCTTTGACTGCCCCCCTTTTACGGGAGCTACCTACTCTAATCCAATGTTTTTGCTCTTATTCCTCACATGCAAGGAAGAATTCTTAATTACATTGGGATTAATAGTATCCCATTTTACACATGCCTGACCCAGCTCATGCCTGCTGATTCTTCCCAAACCCATTACTTTAAAAGTTTGTACCTAAAATTTTGGAAGAATTTGCTATTTTTCTTACATGCTGTGGATAAATGTGGCAGACTGTTAGAGTCAATGTCTATCTCTAATTTAAGTGGTGCCTGTTCTGATTTTTTTAAAAAAATACTAGGATTGACAGGTATGCAGCTTAAAATTGTTCCACTTTTTTCTGTACGTAATTAAAAGATGTAACTATGATGGACTGATAAAACACCTTTGAAATATAAGAGTTTAGTCCAAAACAAATTTTTATAATTTTTTTTCCCGTTCAGCAAGTCCAAACTTTAACCATAAATGTGTTGTCACAAATGACTATGTACATGTGCCCTCATGTGGTTTTGTTTGGTATAGCTGGTTTGTATGTTATTTTTTAATCCTAATACTAATTGCACCAAAAGTCCATTTCGCTTTGAAGGAAATTAATTTATAGGTAAGTGTTTTGTGACAGTTTTTCTTTGTAGGATATTTGTATAGCTCTAATTACACCACAATACTCAGATATGTGGTCTCATCACCTTTGCCTTCAGGGTGATCTCTTGCTTGAACGATCAGAAGAAAGGGCTTAATTTATGGCAGGTATGTCTGTGATCTGTTCTGTTTAACCCGAGCATGCAAGGCAGATTCACATAGCTCTGGGGCTATAGAACTGGAAATAGAGCCAATAGGAAAATCCAGCCAGTGCTTTAGGTAGAAACTGCCTAAGGTGCTTCATTTAAAGCCTCTCCCTGCAGACATAACCATGAATCACGAGCATTGAGTATGATCAGTGAAATATTGAGCCAAAGCTGCTGCTATCACGATTGCCAGAACCCTGATGCGAAATCAACTTTAATTTATTCTGTGTCAATACAGCGCAAAGGCTTTTAAAAAAAACATAATATTGATGTTGAACTAGCAAGTGATAGGAGAGACGCTCACAGTTTCCAGTGTTCACTCAAATACAAAACGTTGTATTAAGAGGGTGGATGTTCAGGACTATGAACACTTTAGGTAGGGAACAATTTTTATATTTGTGGAAGTGACCAAAATTCTGTCTAAAGATAAACTGGCATGATGGCTGTTAAAAAAAAATAAACTGTTCTTCTTTTACCTCTTTGTAAACATACAAAACAACATTGAAAATTCAAAATTTATAACTTTGCAATAAAACATAATGGGTGGAGGGGTGGGGCAATGAGTAGGTGATATTACCAATAGTTTATCACTGGACTTTTAATTCAGAGACCCAGGTAATGCTCTGGGGACTTGAGTTCAAACCCCACCAGTGGATAGTGGAATTTGAATTCAATAAAAGGAATCAAGAATCTAATGATGACTATGAATCCATTGTCGATTGCAGGGTAAAACTCATCTGGTTCACTATTGTCCTTTAGGGAAGGAAAAAGCCATCCTTACTTGGTCTGAACTATATGTGACTCCAGACCCACAGCAACTTGGTTGACTCTTAGTGACATTCTGGGCAATTAAGGACGGACAATAAATGCTGGCCCAGCCAGTGATGCCTTCATCCCAAGAATAAATTTTAAAAAGCACCTATCGACATTTCAAAATGATGCACACCTCTTCTGATTCTTTTACTTTCTATGATATGTTGACAAGATTACTACAAACTTGGGGCAAAATTATGGAACCCCTTCCAAACAGTACTGTGGACGCGAGTACTCCACAAACACTGCACTGGTTCAAGATGCTAACTCACCACCATGTGAAGGGTAGTTTGGATGAAAAATGTTGGGCTGGCCAGTGATCCCCACATCCCAAAAGTGATTGGAAAAATAAAGCATGTTATTTTCATTTATATTGTACCTGTAACATAGCACAAAATGTATTTAAAAGGAAGCCAGGTAAGAAAATGTAGAATAAATTAATAGAAGGATACGTTGGGTATGAATGGCTAGGTGAGAAAGAATGAGGAGAGGCTTATGTGGAATGAAAACACCAGCAGGAGCTTTTTGGGCTGAATGACCTGTCTCTGTAATAAAAGAAAACATACTTGGTAATGCATTAAGGTAGGTAAATGTCCCAATGCAGTTCACATGAACATATCAGACAAATCTTGATACCAAGCTAATGAAGATGATAGGACAGGAAAACAAAAGTTTGCTCAAGCAGGAATACTTTAATGAGTATCTTAAAGGAAGAGAAAGAGATATTTATGATGCATGGAACTCCAGTGCTTTAGGAATGGACAGTTGCAGGCACAACAGCCAATGGGAGTGTAAGAAAAAGCAATATGACAGGTGGTGTAGTGGGGTGGGGTGGGGATGGTGTAATGGAGGGAAACAGTTGACCAAGTGACTAGAATAGGAGGAAAGCAGTGTTCTACGGTGGTTAGAGATGCAAATGTTTTGCATTATGTCATAGATTCCAATCCTGACAGGACTGTAACTTTAAGACAATTACATGACATCATCTGCCTCGTTTTCACCTCTCATTCTCAGTGTCATGGAGTCAATGTAGTGTCTTCAGTCAGTTGGCTATGTATGTATATAATGTACAGTAGTATCAGTATACCCAGAACCAAGACAATATGTTTTAGTCTGTGATATTGTGGCCTTTTTCAATAGTGTTGTTAAATTTTAAGATATGTCTCAACAAAAAGCAACTCTTTATTGAATGTATGAAGGCAATAAGCACATAGAAAACCATAAAGCCCTTCCTGGTTACGGCAAGTGAGTGATAAAAGCTAGTTGTGACAGTCAGTTAGTGGCAGTAAGTGGATGCTAAAAGCTGAAAAGATGATAGCAGTGTGTGGCCGTTATGACGTTTGTTTTCCTCTAACAGTCATCCATCAGTCCTTCTGAGTGCACAGCTCAAGTTAAAACTACAATAAGTGGAGGGACAGGTGGTCTTGAGAACTGGGAAACTGCGGAAAGGCTTGGGTAGGCTGGGAGAGTAGGCAAAGAAGTGGCAGATGGAATACATTGTCAGAAAGTGAGAGGTTATGCATTTTGGTGGAAAGATTAGAGGCATAGTCTGTTTTTTAAATGGGGAAAAGCTTTGGAAATCTGAAACACAAAGGGTCTTGGGAGTCCTAGTTCCAAATTCTCTTAAGTTAACATGCAGCTTCAGTTGGCAGTTAGAAAGGCAAATGTAATGTTAGTATTCATTTCAAGAGGGCTAGAATATCAGAGAAGAGACGTACTGATGAGGCTATATAAGGCTCTGGTCAGATCATATTTGGATGATTGTGAACATGTTTGGGCCCTGTATCTAAGGAAAGATGTGTTGGCCTTGGAGGGAGTCCACAGGAGATTCACAAGAAAGTCCTCGGGTATGAAGGGCTTATCATATGGGGAGCAGTTGAGGACTCTGGGTCGATCCTCGATTGAATTTAGAAGGATGAGAGGAGATATGATTGAAACTTACAGTATACTGAGAGGCCTGAGAGGGTGTACATACAGAAGATGTTTCCATTAGTAGGAGAGACTAGGACCTGAGGGCACAGCCTCTGAGTGAAGGGATGATCATTTAGAACTCAGATGGAGGAATGTTTCAGTCAAAGGGTGGTGATTCCATGGAATTTATTGCTGAAGAAGGCTGTGGAGGGCAAGTTATTGGGTGTATTTAAGACAGAGATAAATTGGTTAGATGGCTAGATTAGGATTCCCAGGCTTGAGTTCATGTCATATTTTCAACAGCCAGATGAAATGATCAATCAAATGATAAGTAGGCATTGACACAAAGGTATGGAATGTGATTTCACCAATGCTAACTTTAGCTGGGAGGCTGAAACAACTTGCCAGGATTTTCAGATTGCTATGTTAAATTTTCTTTATAATTTATTTTCTTCACTCATGGGATGTAGGTTTCACTGTCTGGCCAAGCATTTATTGTCCATCCCACGGTGCCCTTGAGAAGGTGGTGAATTGCCTTTTTGAACTACTGCAGTTCATGTGCTGTAAGTAAACCCACAATGCCTTTAGGAGTGTAATTCCAGGATTTTGCCCAATGATACTGATGGAATGGCAATATACTTCCAAGTTAGGATGGTGAGTGGCTTGGAGTAGAAATTGCAGGTGGTGGTATTCCCATTAATCTGCTGCCCTTGGCTTCCTAGATGGTAGTGGGTTTGAAAGGTGTTATCTAACGAGTCTTGGGGAATTTATTGAGGGTGGGGATATTTGTGGAACCACCGCCTCCAGTGAGTTGTTTATTTGCCCACCATTCACAACAGGATGTGGCAGGATTGCAGTGCTTAGATCTGATTTGTTGGTCGTGGAACCACTTACATCCTCCATCATTTGTTGCTTTTGCTTTTGGCATGCATTTAATTGTATTTAGTAACTTCACCTGGTTGATACTTGATTTTAGGTGTGCCTGATGCCAAATCTGGCATGCTCTCCTGCACTCTCCGTTGAATCAGGATTGATCCCCTGGTTTGCTGGTAATGATTGAGTGGGCGAAATGCCAGGTCATGAGGTTGCAGATTGTGTTAGAGTACAATTCTGCTACTGCTGAGGGTCTATGGTGCTCTTCAAAGCAATGGTTAATCTCACTGGCAGCCCTCGTGTTTTGAAGACAGATCCTCACATATATTTCCTCCCACACTCTCATCACCAAACCGCAGGTACACAACACGTCTGTCAGAAAAAAAAGGGGAAAATAGAACAAGGGAATAATCGAAGAGCATGCAAACAATTATCCCAGCTTGAACCAGGATGAAGTGACACAGTTGTGATGAGAGAATTGTGAAATTATGGCACTGTTTTCACAAGACCAGAGTCATAGAGATGTACAACACAGAACCAGACTCTTTGCTCCAACTCATCCACGCCAATCAGACATCCTAAATTAATCTAGTCCCATTTGCCAGCATTTGGCCTATATCCCTCTAAAGTCTTCCTATTCATGTACCCATCCAGATGCCTTTTAAATGTAATTGCATCAGCCTCCACCATCTCCTCTGACAGCTTATTACTCCCACATCCCCATACACACACCACCCTTTGCATGAAAAAGTTGCCCTTTAGGTGCCTTTTAAACCTTTACCCTCTCACCTTAAACCTATGCCCTCTAGTTTTGAATACCCCTAATCTGGGGAAAAGACCTTGGCTATTCACCCTATCCACTCCCCTCATGATTTTATAAACCTCTATAAGGTCACCCCCCAGCTTCCTACACTCCAAGGAAAATAGCCCCAGCCTATTCAGCCTCTCCCTCTTGCTGAAACCTTCCAACCATGGCAACATCCTTGTAAACTTTTCTGAATGCTTTCAAGTTTCACAACATCTTTCCTGTAGCAGGGAGACCAGAGAAAGGGTAATCTGATACATCTTCAAAGATTAGGAGAGGGTCTGATAATGCACATAATAATGGACGGGAAGATTCTAATAAGAGGATGCACATTTAAGATGATCAGAAAAGTAATTAGAGAGAAGGTAAAAAAATCTTTCCAAAGACACTATGTTCAAAACATAAATTTGTGACAATAAATGTTATGGAGCAAAGTCTGTAAATAGTTTCAAAAGGGAACTATATTTGAAAAGGAGAAATACTAAAGAGGATGGGAAAGGAGCAGGAGAATTAAGCATGGTTCAACTAAAAGAAGAATTTGTTATGGACTTGAACTAGGTGAGCTGGGTCAGATATAACTTACTACAATGCTATAGACTCTAAACTTGTTGACAATTTCATAAATAGGTTTATGCTATAAACATTATTTCAGATTTAGATTATTTTCTTTCCAATTTGTTCACCTACCTTCTCTTTTTTAGTGATGAGTTTGACTTTGTCGAATAGTTCTTCCATGCTGTGGGACCATGGATTTTGGACTGTGGCACATATTATATCAGAGTCCAATTCTAACTTTACTGAGTATCCACACAGAAATACATCCACTAAATGTTATTGTATCCTGATCAGTAGTGGGGAGTTATGGAGGTTTACTAACCTAAGGTCAGAATCAACGTTGAATTGAACCAAAAGTCTTCCTGCTCTGCATGAGTGCAAGAATTTATCCAAACTATTAGACAATCAAAAATATATTTCTAAACATAGGTCAGGTACAGTAAAAGCACAGCAAAGAAAACCAACTTGAAGCACCTCACAAGCGTTGTGCATCAATTTATTTGATAGCTCAATCAGTAAATGGTATGCTTCTCAAATATGCTGATTTGAAATTCTCAAATCTAAATGTTATTGTATCCTGATCAGTAGTGGGGAGTTATGGAGGTTCACAAGCGTTGTGCATCAATTTATTTGATAGCTCAATCAGTAAATGGTATGCTTCTCAAATATGCTGATTTGAAATTCTCAAATTTCTGCTAGATTAACAGATTTTAAATCTGTGAGATATTTAGAAGCTCACCAATTGGCTTCAACATCTCTAGCCTACAGAGAGGAATTTTCAGGGCAACTATAACACGGGAGGTGCTAAATAAAATGTCCTGGAATTTCTCTTTATTTGGGGTGTCTACATGCTTTCCAGTCAGTTCAGTACATAGAGAAAGTAATATAGAAGGAAGTGGTCATGAGATTGTTATCAGCATCCCTGTGATGAAGGAGATAATATGAGGATGGTGATGAAGAGTAAATGGTGAAGTGTAATGAGCATATGGAGTTGAAGAAAATATGAAAGCCTGCCTTTCTACCCTCTCTCCCTTCCTCAGTTCTCCAGAGACAGAGATCCAGAAGCTTTTCAGTCTACATTCAACAAACTTTAAGCCCTGAGTATGCATTGCCCCTGTGCTCTACATTGGTCCTGATCCCATTTTGTCAATGGTTGTAATTCTCATTTATGGCCTTGTTCTTCCTTAGCTCTGTAACTTCTTCCACATATATATAATCCACAGAGAACTCTGCATTCGACCAATTCTGATTTCTGGTGCATCCAGCACTCTCTTTGTTCCATGTTTGGTGGTAATTGCTTCAGTTTTCTTGTCCCAAACTCTAAATTTTCTCCTTCCTGCCCAAAACTTTCCAGCTCTCCATATGCCTTTCATCTTTTAAAGACCCTACATTGACTGCAAGCTTTCATTACTTTTCCTAATTGCCTCTCTTTAGCTCAAGTTTATTTTTTATCTAATCAAACTCCACTTCATGTTGAAGATGCTATAAAAATTCTATTCAACAACAGTAACATAAAAATAAGAGATTCCAACCTGAAGCAGATTTTCAAAAGTCCTGAGCAGTTCTCTGAAATGTTAGACAGTTATTTATTTTTAATCTTCCTAAGTTGAAAGGGAATCATTGCATCCAGGATGAGTGCAAACTCTGATGGAATCAAGCAAAATGATGAGCATCACATGTAACAAATACCATGACAGCCTGATGATTATTGCAAATTATATCAATGTGTTTTGTGTTTATCAGCAATAAGTAAACATTTCCTAATTAATTTTCCAAAACCCATAATATGCCTGCAAATGGAAGGGAATTTTGTCACAATCTCTATAATTTTTCAAATTACAGAGTTAAAGTTTAATGAATCCAGCAGTTTAGTACACCAGAATGTTATGAACTCCTACACTCTCTTTAGCTTCTGGTTTAATTGGAACAACAACTTGCTATTTGGAAACTTACTGAACTTCCTACAAACATGCTTACATTTACTTACAGAAATAATATTTCCCTGTGTGATGAAATGTTAATGCAACTTATGCCAACTCACCAAGCCTCCTTAGATATCTGCTTCTAAGCCTGCAAATTCTACCACCTAGAGCCTAAGAGTAGTAAATACATGCGGACACTTCCAATTTCCCCTCCAAGCAGACACCATCCAGACTTGGAAATATATTGCCATTCCTTCACTATCACTGAAAATCCAGGGTTCCCTTCCTGAATGAATATGAAGAAAACATTTTTGTAGGATTGCCATTCTATTTTGCTTCATTTTCTAATCCAATGTGCATCTTTTTGTCAATATAACATCTAGACTGCTCACAGTTTTGCAATTAGGTCTGGAAGCAAGTTTTTACAGGCATAAAATACCCATTGGAATGAATGACTTGCCAAAACCTCAAGGTAATCTAGTGTTTTGAACAGAATTTTCAGCATCTTGTTCCTCCGAATTACTGCCTTTGATGTGGTGACTTACGTTAGTTGTATTGGAAAGATAAGTGTTGCATTGAAATGACATGGATAAGAAGGAATTACAGCTGTTCATTTTTGACATGAAAATAATAGGATTGCAAAATGTGCACCATTGAAAAATGATTTGGGGCTATTCAGCTGAAATAGGAAAGAAAATACAAGGAATGGAAGAAGTATTGCCAGATTACCAATGGTCCACTGTACAACAGGCTCTGTACCTAAGCAAATCTAATTAGCTAAACTCCTCAGGCATCATGAAAGAAAAGTTAAAGAGAACAGGCATGATTTTATTTCAGTTGCTTAGTAGCAATAAAGGATATTTATAGCTCAGTATGAAAAAGAGCGATATATTCTAATTCTGACACATCTAACAACATTGGATGCTTTTCAAGCTATAATGTTATGGATCAAGAGGGTCAATCATCAAATTATTATTGGTGGAATTTATCATTTTACAAGAAAGTTTCTGAACATGGGCCTCAAGCCATCAATGTTTGATGTTAAAAATTAGAAACAACTACATAATGATCCCTCAACCTTGTCTGGGCATGGTGGAGAGGGATGTTTTGTACTTTTCTTCTGTTTACTCTTGCATTGTAAAGTGTTAAGTCAGAGAACAAGTCTCATTTTGAATGTATTCATTCTCCTCTCGTCTTTCAGCATTACTGTAAGAACTCAAATACAAGAACTGGTTGAAGAACATTCCAATAAACTCAATTATCTCTCAATCATTTTGTTAAAATATATTGTCCAGGGCAGAACAGTTTGTTTGACTGTTAGTCATTTCCTCCATCACTGGCACTAGTACAAATGTTCTGCAGGAGACGCTGCAGCAAGTCACCATCTCTACCAAGAGGAGCAATATCACAAGACACTATCTTCTCCAAGTTGTCCTTTAGGATGCACACCACTCTGACGCAGATATATTTCACTCATCCATCATTGTCAGGCTCAGTATCATGGATTTTTTCAAAAGTTCAGGATGTAGCACAGCTGACATTTAACATCCATCTGCTTTTGCTCTGACAGTTTAGTGACTAGTTAGACCATTGTACTGTGGCAGTCATAGAGTCATACAGAATGGAAATAGACCCTTTGGTCCAACCAGTCCATGTCAAACATAATCCCAAACTAAACTAGTCCTACCTGCCTGCCCCTGGCCCATATCCCTCCAAACCTTTCCTGTTCATGTGCTTATCCAAATGTCTCTTAAACATTGTAATTGTATCCACATTCACCACTTCCTCAGGAGGTTCATTCCACACGTGAACCATCCTTCGTGTAAAAATTTTGCCCTTCATGTCTTTTTTAGATCTTTCTCATCTCACCTTAAAAATGTGACCCCTAGTCTTGGAATAACCCATCCTGAGGAAAAGATACAACACTACGGAACATGTCCATTAATTTACTTGTTTTTTCTTTTCGAATCACTACTGGCAATACCAGTATTGCCCATCACTAGTTCCCATCATGGAGAACTGTCTTCTTGAATTGGACTAATGATGTTCCATAGGGATCTGTGTTGGGACATCAATTAATCATTAACAACTTGGACAAGGTATAAAAAGTCAAATATCCAAATTTGCTGATGACAAAAAAATTGGCCAGCATTGTTAACAGTGTTGACAATAGCATAAAATTGTAACAGGGTATTGCGAGATTAACTGAATGGGCAAAGCTGTGGCATATGGATTTTAATATAAAGAAGTGCAAGGTAATCCATTTCAGAGTGAGAAAGGATGGATTGGATAGGGTACTTATTTAGAAGGTGAAAGTTAAAGAGAGTGGATATCCAACTATTTGGGGGATCAGGTGCATCCCTGTTTAAAATGCCACAAATGGGTGCAGAAAGTGGTGAAGAAGACTAATGGAATGCTGGCTTTCATGGTTAGAGTATAGGAATGCAGGTGTTATGCTGCCATTATACAAAATCCTAGTCAGACTCCACTTAGAGTACTGAGAGTAGATCTGGGCGCTAAACCATAGGAGGTATGTATTGGCCCTGGAGGGAGTTCAATGCTGATTTACAAGAATGATACCTGAAATTCTGAGGAGAAATTAGACAAATTAGGCCTTAATTCTCTAGGATTTAGAAGATTAAGGTGGTATCCAATTGAGATTTTCAGAATATTAAGTGGGAAGACAAAGTAGATAAAGTTAAACTATACCCACTGGTTAAAGATTCTAGAACCAGAATGCATAATCCAAGAATTAGGGCCAGGCCACTCAAAAGAGACTTTAGAATAATTTCTACATGTAAAGATTAGTGGAGGTATAAAACTCTCTTGTGCAAATGGCAGTTGATTATAATTCAATTGTTAAATTTAAATCCAAGATATTTTCATAGAGCAAGAACATCAAAGAATATCGGCCCAAGGCAGGCATGTGCAGTTGGGCCACAGATCAGCCATGATCTGATTTGAATGGCAGAGCATGCTCAAGGGACTGAATGGCCTATTCTTGTTCTTATGTTCTTATACTTCAAATAGAAACAATGCCCAGGATAAGGGGAGAAAGGCAGATTAGTAAGTCAAAATGCTCAGAGAACTGGTACCTCTTTGAGGACCACAGCAATATTGTGATTCTATGATACCAATATATTGTTGTGTAAACACTATTACCAGAAAAAGACTCCAGGAGTTAAGGATAACTCAGGATAACAAGAGATGAACAATATTCTGTGGAAGCACTATTGCCATTAAACAGCAGCAGTTAAAAGAAGTTGGTCCAAAATCACCTCCTTTGGTCAACTGCTGGTCAGTGGATTTTATAAGGTGTTGTCTATCTCAGCAATGTAGTAATCACTTCTGTTCAGCGACAAGCATTTGTCAAAGTCGTGGAACTGACTGTGCAAATATCCATGCCATCTTCTGCTGACAGAACAATAAGTCTCAACAGAAGAAAACTCTCCCACAAACTCCACTGTTGTGTAACAGAATTCAGGTGTACATTCATCAGGTTTTTTTTTTTCTCTTCTGGTTTATAACATCACTTTGATTCCAAATAAAATCATTGGATTCTCACTCCTGGATACCTGTTCTTTATTTCACTGCAAATCTTGTTTTCAATATTGTCAATGACTACCTGTTCCTTATTATCAGAATGAACATTGTTACAAGTAGAAGGTTAAATCTGATATCCACTGAAACTTACTCTACATTCAACATTGCATGAGGTATTTCCGGTGATATAGACATATGTGCGCAATTTGACCATGCCAAATAATAGACATAATATATTTTGGTCTTTCATAAGGATTTTGAGTCGACTCACCAAATGCAAAAATAACAACAATGATTCAATTTGAATGGAGATGTGCAAAGTTTGGTCACAGCTCAAACATGAGATCTTACACATTCAGGATGATTTTGATGGTTTTTGGTTCTGGTTTGTACCCATTCTGAGTGAAAACACAGAATCATAGAATTTTACACTACATAAGGAGGCCATTTGATCCATTGTGTATGTAGCAGCTCCTGAACAAGCTACCCAGCTAGTTCCAGTCTCCAGCCCTATCACCATAGTCCTCCAAATTCCTTCAAATAAATCTGCAGCTCTCCTTTGAAACCTGGTATGGAATCTGCCTTCACCATTTCCCCCAGGCAGGGCAATCCAAATCCTAAGAACTTGCTGAGGAAAGGAGTTACTCCTCAACTCACTCCTGGCTCTCTTGCTGACAGTCATGAAATGGTGTTCTCTAGTTGATATTAGTGGACTCCCTGCCTCAGTAAGACAGAACTTATAGTTTGCTTGAAGCAATATAGACTTTTTACTGCAAGCTTCAAGATATTGTGTTTCCAATTAATTTACTTTAATAGTTTGTAAGATTGAATGCATTGAGGATAGAAAAATTCATGTGGATGAACATGCAATTTAGGATAGAATTGAACAGGATAATTTTAACATGAACTTGGCTTTTTAAAATTCTAATTCATCCTGTTAATGAGAGGAAACAAGCTGTCTGGAACTATACATAAAGCGAAGGCAGTTCTTGGTCTAAATGTTCATGTGAATGTAACGTCTATACAAGCGTTCCACCCATGTGAGTCTGAAGTATGTAACCTAATTATGTTTTGCTTTTTTCTGAATGTGATATCTCCAAGCATGAATAAGAATGGCATGTATAAGAAGTGCCTCTTGGGAATATGATTTAAGAGATTCAGCTGCACAAAGGGAATCAGGTGAAGTTGCTGCTGCTGGAGGGATGGTATTGATAAAGATGAAAAGAATGAGCCCGTTTGTGATTGACAGTCCAGGCCTATTTTATCGTTAAATCCAATCCAAAGATTTACTTCTTGTAGATCAAATTTCACTGCAAGTGTCAAAATGTAAAACATGCTTCTTTTACTGCAGGTTCAGTCTTACATTTTGCTTTGTGGATTCAGAATTATCAAGAATCTGGGCTAATTGGTACTTTTGCCGCAGAACTGAGATTTTTGTGCTGTCCATATGAAATTTTAATGTAGGAGGCATGTTAGTCATGACTCGCTCCAAATGAATTGCCTCCAAATTCCACTTGTACCAGATACATTAGCAATGATAATTTGCTGTACAGTTGTGTACTATCCTCCAATAAAACCTACAGGCAGCCACTTAAAACAAATTTGATGTGACTATTCAAAACATATTCAATGGAAAGGTTACATGAATTTTATTTGTTAGCTTTTCTTGAGGGTGATAATATGCTTTATCTGAAATGAACACTTTGGAAGAAGTCAACAGTTGCAATTTAGGAACATGTCACGTTTTGCTCAGTTCCCCAATCTGATATATCCTTATATTTTTATGCCTTCACCTCAAACAAAAATGTGATTTGCAGAAATAGTCATTGTGATTATAAAAATAGCCATTATCCCTTCCAAATAATTATTGTAATTGGAAATAGTCTTCAAAAATGATGCTAGCTAGCAATAAATCCGAGATTGTCTCTTGTAATGTGGATTTGTGATGGTTTCTAGACAAAACATACTTCTTTGTACTTTCAATGATAAGTCTGTCAAAGGGGGAAGATCTCTGTCTCTTGATGTCATCTTTTACTCAAAACAAGGTGCCACGATCTCTCATGTGAAGACTAAATCGCCAAGTTAATGGTTAAACTAAAGCAAAACAAAAACTGTGGATGCTGGAAATCTGAAATAAAATCAATCTTAGAGAAACTGAGCTGGTCTGACAGCATCTGTGGAGAGAGAAACAGAGTTAGCGTTTCAATTTCAATGCAAATCCTTTTCGTAATTGAAGAATGAAGAGGAAGAGTGTTGGGCTTTATGCTGTATGGGCAAGTGGAACAGAAAGGAAGCTTAGAGGGTGAGAGAGATTAGAAAAATGATGTCGTAGATCTCCTTTGTCAATCCTAAAACTAAATAACATAATTTGTTAACTACTCAGTTCCTGCTAACATACCTGTTTATATTTTTTATACAGACATTTTACTCAGATATTGGTACAGTGCTTCAAGGAAATCTTTACTTTAAATTCACTTTTATTTTGTTTTCCTCATTTGTGTTATTTCGTTCGCGGATACAGAAAATGAAGTAACTTTAAGTGTATTATAATAAACAAGAAATGCAAAAATTCAAATGCTGTGTTTCATTTTCTGCACAGTTAAGTTTCATTTTCCTTAGCAAAGGTAGACAAGGGGCTATAGGTTTCATTAAGACTAAAGTAAAAACTTAAATAATGCATTTGGAATTGTTTAGATCTATTTGTAATCATGGAATTGTTACTCGTCATGGATATCAATGTTCAGTTGATATTGTTCAGCCTGAATAAAACAATAAAGAGCTGTTCTGAAAATTCAGTTGCAGTCACAGGAGATATTTAGGGATTTCCTTTTAAATTATAAGAAATGTATACAATTGTAGGTCAATATTATTTTATTTCTGTGTCCTGTGGTCATTACAGTTTTCAAATTATGAAGTGTGATTGTTAGTTGTCTTTCAAAATAACCAATATTATTCTAATAGTTTAAGTGTTACCAGCAACAATGAGTGGCATATGCAGTGCACCCTTTTTTTGCATAATTTTCCAATTAAATTTAAATTCCTTGCTATTTTTATGAGTTTGGGGTTGAACATATTATTATCCTTGCAGAGTTAATTTAGCTTATCTGAGGGAACATAAAAAAGGCATAAGGTCAACTTTTTGAAGCAAATCTATTTGCAACTCGAAATTTTATGGCACTAATGTATTTTTCATGACTGAGTTTTTCTTTCCAAAAGCATAAAACCTCAGTGGCCACGGGGGGCCTATAACATTTCCTGCTTTCAAAGAAAGTCCAGAAAGTTCTTTTTCTCCCCTCACTTTTGTGATATTGCATGCTTTCTTGAGAACAAAAACCCAAGTGAGAGGCTGTATGCCATCAAGAGAGGAGGTGGAAAACAGTGCTGTCTAAAGTGAATTATTACATCGGAAAATGTTTTCAACTTCACCAGGTGGTCTCTCATGCTCAATTTTTTTTTACAAGTTCTGGTTTTAGAACTGGTCAGCCTAGAATTTTTGAAAGGCATAAATTGTGACATTCACAATTTTATTGTCGGGTTTGGTGGTATAGACACGATTGGTAGGATTCCACTCACCAATTGAAAGCAAGTACTAGTGCGGGCCTGAATTGAAAATACTGTGCCCGGATGGTATCTGATGTGAATGCTGATGTCATTGGGATATGATGCGACTTTCAAAGAGAGGATGAGATAGTGTTGGGACAGAGCAACCCACAACTCTGCTGCTAACTGTTTGATGAGCTCATTAACTGACTTTCAATCTGAAAACTGTAATCAATTGGGAGGCATGGGGAAACAGGAGGGTCTGTGGTATGTTAGGATACAACTGTCATGAACACAGTGGGGAGCCATAAGTACTAATAGAGGCACTGGTCACCATGGTGAGAAATGCAAGCTTAACAACAGTTGCTCGACCCACGGTGCAGAGTCACTTTTGTTGGTGTTGGCAGGCTTGGATTTCTGATGAATTTGGATTCCTGAGAGGGATCAGAGTCTGCATTATTTGGGCACAGAGAATGTAAGGAAGTTATAGTCATGGAGTCATAGAGAAGTACAGCACAGAAACAGATCCTTCGGTCCAACTTGTTCATGCTGACCAGATATCCTAACCTACTCTAGTCCCATTTTCCAGCACTTGGCCAATTTCCCTCTAAATATTTCCTATTCATATATCCATCCAGATGCCTTCTAAATGTCATAATTGTACCAGCCTCCACCACTTCCTCCCGCAGCTCATTCCATAGTCGCACCACCCTCTGTATGACAAAGTTGTCCCTTAGGTCCCTTTTAACTTTTTCCTCTCCACCCTAAACTTGTGCCCTCTAGTTCTGGACTCCTCCCCGCAGGGAAAAGACTTTGTCTATTTAACCTATCCATGCTCCTCATAATTTTATAAACCTCTGTAAGGTCACCCCTCAGCCTCCGACACTCCAGGGACCTTGCCAGTGTGGTGAGAATAATCTTCAGTGGATGTATTCTCTTGGTTAGGAGGAAATAAGAGGACCACAATGAGATGCTGCAAGGAGAAAAGGTAACTGCCCAAGACATTAGGATAACCACCTTAGAGTCCACTACTTGAAAAAGACAGAGTGCCACTACTTGAGGAGACTCCAATTCAGGCAGTTAGTCTTAGACATTTGTGCTCTGATTCACAATGACCTGAGACCTCAGGGACCCTGTGGCCAACTCTACCTGCAGCAGTCAAGGTCACCATGACACGGCATCGGGGGCGTTTCAAGAATCAGCTGTAGACCTGTGCAGCATCTCATAGTAGCCAGCACAACATCCCATCAAGCAGGTTGTGGACACCCACATCTAGAACGCAAGAGGGCTGAACCCATTTTCTCAATGCCTCCTGTTCATTTGGGAAACACAGTTAAACAGTTCCTCCCCTTTGCATGCTAGATTGAAACCCTCCTGAAATGAATGTGCCTAAACTGGTAAAAGGTGGGGAGATCTGATGTGACAGTACTGGCTCTGGAACACCTCTTCCCAAGAAGAAGACAGGTCATGATTGAACTGGTACATTCTATTCAGAAACACAAGAAAGTGCTAATGCAAGCTTCAGATACTCAGCAGACACCTAACTAGAACCAGATGACAGCAGCTGAGTGTGTTGGGCAGGAGTATCCCACACATTAGCATTGGCTTTTTGAGTTCCCTGATGCTCAATAGATTCAGACAATTCCAAGCCCAGTCATGTCCACCTTATGCCATTTCACTTTCTCCGTGTTGCCATTAACATTTTTAATTGGATTCCAATCTCACCCTCCTGATCAACTTGGAACTTTGCAGTTCAATCTCACGTTGCACCACTCGCACTGACAGGAAGCTAACTCTTGTCTTTATTCACCTTATTCAATATTGACCACCATTAGATAGAGTGCTGGGAGAAATTTCCAAGTACTCTGTCAAAAAGAAATGATGCTGCAGCTGGTAAATATAAATATTCTCCATATCTTGTGTTTTATGAGATAGGTAGAGATGACTCCAATTTCTCACCATAGCGTTTTTTTTAAAACAACTGCAGTTACAAACTTACAGCTATTTGATGTGAGTTTTGTGTCACTTTCTGTCTAAAACCATGCTAATTTTTGATAAATACCACACAAAAGAAATGTTAACCATCACACAATCAAACATTGAACCAATTGGATAGAATACTTTTTACGTGGTTCCAGCCATACAAAACCAGGTCTTTTGCCACTCTCAGAGTTATAGTGTTGTACAGCATAGAAACCGACCCTTCAATCCAACTTGTCTATGCTAAATTAATCTAGTCCCATGTGCCAGTATTTAAGCCCTCTCCCTTCATGTACTCATCCAGCTGCCTCTTAAATGTTGTACTTGTACCAGCCACTACCACTTCCTCTGGCAGCTCATTCCATACATGCATCACTCTCTGTGTGAAAAAGTTACCCTTGGATTCCTTTTAAACCTTTCCCCTCTCAAGTTAAACCAACCAGTTTTGAACACCACCACTCCAGGGAAAAGACCTTGTCTATTTATCCTAGCCATTATTGTCATGATTTTATAAATTTCTATAAGGTCGCCTTCACCCTCCAACACTCCAGGGAAAATAGCCCCAGCCTATTCGGCCTCTCCCTATAGCTCAAACCCTTCAATCCCGGCCACATTCTTGTAAATATTTTCCGAAAACTTTCAAGTTCCATTTCCAAGTTGCAGGCCACCTGATCAGGCAAGCTCACTGCTGCCCACTAGAATGCCTATAGGAATAGACTGTAGTTACCCCTTTCACAAGGTTTGTGTAAAAGTCATATCTTGTCACCTTTTGGGTAGTACCATCTGTTTCCTCTGGTTAGAGTCACAGAGATGTACAGCACAGAAACAGACCCTTTGGTCCAATTCATCCATGCCAACCAGATATCCTAACTCAATCTAGTCCCACCTGCCAGCACTTGGCCCATATCCCTCCAAACTCTTCCTATTGATATACCCATCCAGATGCTTTTTAAATGTTATAATTGTACCAGCCTCCACCACTTCCTCTGGCAGCTCAATCCACATATGCACCACCTTCTGCGTGAAAAAGTTGCCCCTTAGGTCCCTTTTATATCTTTTCCTTCTCACCCTAACCTATGCCCTCTAGTTCTGGACTCCCCCACCCCAGGGAAAAGACCTTGTCAATTTACCCTATCCATGCTGCTCATGATTTTATAAACCTCTATAAGGTCACCCCCCGACATTCCAGGGAAAAAGCCCTAACCTATTCAACCTCTCTCTATAGCTCAAATCCTCCGTCTCTGGCAATATCCTTGTAAATCTTTTCTGAACACTTTCAAATTTCACAACATCCTTCCAGTAGGAAGGAGACCATAATTGCACGCAATATTCCAAAAGTGGCCGAATCAACTCGGTGGCATTCAAAGTGAAATAATTCTATTTTAATCTAATTGTTTCCATAAACTGATAATCCTCAGGAGAAGCTTGCCCAAGATTTTAAGGGATTTCACAAAATGGAAATTGATGTTAATTTTCCCACGAGGCAGTGATAAAAATTAATTTATTTTTGACCACTCGATACAGATAAAATGGTCTCAGATTGAACATTACTGCCATTGTGTATATCATCATTAACTGGCACTACATGGATTATCCACATGATTTCCCCACAGTGAGTTTTTAAACACAGCCATCTGGGAAGGAGCACAGCAGAAACATTAGACAGACAGTCAGTGCACCCCTTACTGATATAAATGGCAGTCTGGAAATAAACTGTCTGTTTTCTTAGTCAGCAGATGACAATTACTGCCATGTGATCTAAATTAACAGGAAAAGGCAAAATATATAAACAACTAATTAAGATCTTCAAGAAATTGGTGAGTTAGTGACAAATTCAAATCCAAAAGTCCTGATGTTACTGTAAATATTTGCATGCTATCAATTGTGTTTCAGATATGTATGAGGCCGTTAGTCAATTTAATCCAACAACAAATGAACCCTGCTGTAGTGGAGCTCTGCTGTGCTCTGTGAGAGTGTACAGGTGTTATGAGCTATGGCAGTTCAGGGAAAACTAGACCTCCAATATCCACCCAGCCACTTGACGTTATTGGGTGAAAAATGCACCTTACTTGCCTGCCTTAAATATAAAACACTAAAGGTAGCTTTGAAGGAAAAACAGCATCTGTTGCATGATTACTGTTGACTCAGATGTTAAGATAAAGCTCTGCTGCATAAATCGAAAAATACAGTTGCATTCTGTATTACTTCATAATTTGTGGAGCCCTGCAGCCTCAAGGTTGAAGGTGTGGCACTCAACCCCATCACAGGTTTGCTCATTGTGAACTGCAGCATATAAGGCTTCATGCAGCTCTGCACAGATACTTGGTTAATGTTATTAATGATGCTTTAGAACACAAGTTCTGGATTGTCATGGCCTTCAGCTGTAGTGACATTAGGTGCAGCAGATGGTGAAGAAGGCAAATGGTGTGCTGGCCTGTGTAGTGAGAGGTTGCAAGTACAAGAGCTGTGATGTCTTGCTGCACTTACACAGATTGCCTAGGTGAGACCACACCTGAAATATTGTAGGAAGTTCTAGTCTCCTTCGAAGAGAAAGAACCCAGTTGCTACAGAGACAGTGCAGCAAATGTTTGCCAGACTGACTCCTGGGATGGTGGGACTGATGTAGAAGTTGAATCAGTTTGGATTATTTTTGCTGGAATTCAAAAGAATGAGGGGGAGCTCTCCAAGAAATATATTAATTTTAATAGGACTAGACAGGATAGATGCAGGATGTTCCTGATAGTGGGAGGAGTCCAGAACCAGCAGTTAGAGTCTAAGGATATGGCTAAAACCATTTAATACTGAGATAATGAGAAATTTCTTCACCCAGAGAATAGTGAGCCTAACAAATTCATGACCACAGAAAGCCAAAACGTTGCATAATTTCAAGAGGGAGTTGAATATAGCACTTGGGGGAGAAAGAGATCAATTGATTTTGGGGGGAAAGGTAGGAAAAGGTTATTGAGTTGGATGATCAACCAGAATGACAGAATTGAATGGCCCACACTTGCTCCTATTTTTGATATTTCTGTTTCTCAGATATTACAAATAGAATGCCTATGGTGGATCTGTGCTGTTGGATTGCAGAATGTAGCTCATGTTAATGTGTTCCTATATAACAGAGAAAGTGAAGACTGCAGATGCTGGAGATCAGTGTCAAAAGATGTGGCGCTGGAAAAGCACAGCAGATCACGCAGGAGAGTCGAAATTTCAGGTTCCTATGTACAGTTTCTTCAAATGCTGTCCCTGGAAGTAGGAGCATCTAGTCCCATTACCTCTGGACTGTAGGATCCTTGGAGAGGCGACATATACCTTTTGTCATGCCTGACTAGCTAAGCATTTTGTTTCTCTCTTCTTCCAAACAACAAATTTAAAAAGCATTCCAAATGGATACAACTCCTCTGTTGGTGCAAAAATGGGTGGAGGGTGGTAAAATTGCAACATTTAAGAGGGAATTGGATGGGTATATGAATAGGAAGGGTTTGGAGGGATATGGGCCTGCTGCTAGCAGGTGGGACTAGATTGGGTTGGGATATCCGGTCGGCATGGACAGGTTGGACCGAAGTGTCTGTTTCCATGCTGTACATCTCGATGACTCTATAAAACATGGGTTCACATTGTGGTCTAATGACTGCTTTCCTGCAGTCATTTCTTAGATATAAACACTGGGCACTGTTTTATTTTTGGCGTTATCTCACATACAGTGTTAACAGACCCTGTAACTGACATTTACAAGTTCCATCTGATCCTAAGTGGTCTGTATGGATTAGGATTGTCACCTTACTGCTCTAACTGGAAGAGTCTTGTTAAGTAAATAATAGGAACTTAATGCATTACTGCAATTATCTGCACATTAGGTGAAGGTGACTAACAGTACCACAGAGATTATTTGGGGCATACTATCCTCCAGGTCCATCTCCAATAAACTCCAATTTATCTCTGGATTAGAGTGGTGCTGGAAAAGCACAGCAGTTCAGGCAGCATCTGAGGAGCATGAAAATCGATGTTTCGGGCAAAAGCCCCTTATCTCTGACCGAGTCCCCCTGACATCATGTGGGCGATGCTTTCAGACCTAACATTAGCAAATAAACTTCTTTATCTGAAAACTAAATTATTGTTAGCTCACTTAATATAGGTGCAAGTTATTGGCGTGGAGTTTACAAAATGATAAACGATCCGGTGAGTCAGCACCTACTCTTCACATCTCAATGCTATTATAAACAGAAAATATGTTGGAATCTCTGGATAAAAAGCAAACTTGGCATTTCCATTATCAGCACAGTTTGCCTGCTGTGCATTTTTAACACCTCATCATTGTAGGCATGCAACTTACTTCAGGAATTTGTCTAATTATTTTATAGGAATAATGCAATGTCATTCAAGTCAATGTGCTTTAAGGTGGAATTTAATGTCTTTAATTTGGAGTGTAATACACCAACAATTCGGCTACAGGCATTGATCTTCTAATTAGCTAAAATTGTAAAATTAGATACAGTAGAAGTATTAATTTATGGAACATCTATTAGTATAGATCCACTCATGAGCCACACAGCACCAGATGTGAGTGCATTTTTAGCCATTGCCCTGTACGAACTGGTCAAGCGTTGATATTGAGACATACACGACCCTTCTAAACGTTCATCCACGGAGCAGTGTAGGTTTGTTCAAAAACATAGCTGTCTGGAACAATTCTGATTGGTGCTTGCACCTCAAGCCCGCATTCAGCAGTATTTGCAACGCAAGAGTTAATACTACATATAACTGCGTTTGCAAAACGGTGCAGCAGGTAATTGCAAAAAAAGAGAGCAGCCGACCTGTCAGAAACCCTCTCTTTGGCGCAGGGGGATCAATGAGGAGATGATTAAATGAATGTATCATTTTGTAATCAAATATCACTAAAAAGACCCCGGGGCTCATTATTGAAAGCTCGCTTGGGTTTTACATTTGCATTTTCCTGTAATTTTTATGGTATCATTTAGTACAGACCGGGGAGTTCGGAGGATTAGACAATCCAAGGAGGCACAGATTTGGTTCCATTCTTCCCTGCTGTTTTGATGAAACTGGTGGCAGGTGTGTTGTACTTAATCCCAGCGTCCCATTCCCTGGACGCCGGCCAGTCTGAATTAGTCAGTCCCTGCAGCTGCCCAGTCTTCTCAGAAGTCCTGGACCGGGCAAGGTAAGGCTGTGTCAGCTCTGGGGACAGACGGTTCAACTGCATTATCTATAATCCGAGCTAATTCCTTCACTGTAACACGATATTAATAGGGCAGCAGTTGCGTCAGTTTCCTATTAAACACACAGCTGATTTGGAAACTAATGTAACTTATTTTTGCACTGCAGCCATCTGTGCTATCGCTTACAGCCACTCCAGACTTAATTACCTTTTATTATCCCGGGAAAGGTAAATAATGGAATTCATGGAATCTGCTAATTTGTTATGGATTCCATTGTGGTTTTGAAAACACCATTTTTATGGGAAGGCGTTCTTTAGTTTAGTAATAAATTAAAGATTTGCTCAGCATTGACTCCCGGGATTGGTAACGTGATAAATGGTGTGTGATGGGTGACGTGAAAGGCTAATTAGTTTTTCTTTTTAAAAATTTGATACTTTTCTTATTTACTTTTGCTCTTATTGGACCAAGATTCCATTCAATGACAGAAAATCCACACCCCATGTCTCTGATGTAGTATCACCAATGAGGTTGGAGAAATTCTGCCATTGAAGTAGGGAGTAGAAGTCTCTCAGTCATGCAGCAAGAGGCAATGGTTTGTATTTAAGGTGAGAGGCAAGGGGCAGGTGTAGTTTCTCCTGGCCAGTGGTTACACTCCATCCAATTTTTCACGAGGAAGAAATCAGACAGTGAAAACAGTTTGTAAATGGAGTGTCAGGTATTTTCCATTACCAAGACAAATATCAACCCCATATCTTATCAATGTGCCTGATCTAAGCTTGACCTTGACACTGTACTCATTATTCCATTTCAGACTGGGTAACTCTCTCTTTCACTCTACTATCTGTGTCTTAACACAAAGTAAATTGCATTGCTCATATAAAGTTTGTGCTCATTGACTTACATTGGTTTCAGGTCTAGCAGTGTTTTAGTTTAAAAATCCCTTCCTGTTATCAAATCCCAAGATGCCTTCTACCTCCCTCTCTCTAATCTCCTTCAGGCCTGCTACCCTCTAAGAGACCAGCCTCCTGAGCATTCCTGATTTTAATTGCTTCAGCATTGATGATGATACCTGCAGCTAATTAGGCCATAAGCTTCCTCGATGTTTTTTCCCCTCTGCCTCACTTTCCTCCCTTAAGACACTCCTTTAAGTTATCTGGTCAGATATCTGCTGGCTTTGCATCTGTGTTTGTTTTATTATGCTCCTGTGAAGCAACAAGATACATTTCATTTTTCTTCTTGGACTGAGCATGACTTTCTTCTCGTCTAGTGTTGTGGGTCCTGACATGGCTAAACTGTCCAATACTAGATTCTCATACCCAGTTAAGGGTGGGGAAGGTGATGTTTGATCTGGCAAGTGGGCTGGATTCTTTGACTCTCACGTTCCTTCACTTGTTGGCCCTTAGTTTCCTATTGGAAATGCTTAGTGGTTGGCAACTTCATGCGTACAACATCAGCTGTTTTGATGACCCTGGGTGAGAAATTCCCATGAATTGGTGGGGATGTTGCATGATTTCAGAGGCTTTAAGGATATTCAAATGTAGTCTTCACCCTCCTGGTAATCATTGGCCATGATAGTGTTTGTCATAGAATCCTTACAGTGTGGAAACAGGCCATTATACCCAACAAGTCCACACCGCCCCTCCAAAGACTAACCCTCCCAGACCCATTCCCCTACCTTATTACTCTATGTTTACCCCTGACTAATGCAACTAACCCACACATCCCTGAACACTATGAACAGTTTAGCATAGCCAATTCACCCAAGTTGTATATCTTTGTGGGAGGAAACCCACGCAGACATGGGGAGAATGTGCAAACTTCTCACCGACAGGAATCGAACGCAGGTCTCTGGCGCTGTGAGATAGCCGCTCTGGCCACCATGCCACCATGCTCTGTTCAGAGCCTACAGTTTATTTTGACACCCTTCTGCTGTCAGCATTGCTCTGCATCACAAAATAGCCATCTAACCAACTGAGCTAATCACACTGTTCAATTTCCACACCAGCTGAAGTTTCTATGAAATTCCTGCCTTCTCAACCTCCGCCCTTGCCTGAGGTGTGGTGACCCTCGGTTTAAACCACCACCAGACATTGCTCTGTAGTAAGAGAGCAGCCCTGTGGTTCACTAGGACTATGGTGACTTTATTTTTTTTCTTTTAATCCCCTGTTTATATATTTTTTTGTTACTCCCATTCAGTATGTAGATGTACCTACTAGAGAAAGTGCAAAACTTGACCTACTCTTGGGAAATAAGGCAGGGCAGGTGACTGAGGTGTCATTGGGGGAGCACTTTGGGGCCAGCAACCATAAATCAATTTGTTTTAAAATAGTGATGGAAAAGAATAGACCAGATCTAAAAGTTGAAGTTCTAAGTTGGAGAAAGGCCAATTTTGACGGTATTAGGCAAGAACTTTTGAAAGCTGATTGGAGGCAGATGTTCACGGGTAAAGGGATGGCTGAAAAATGGGAAACCTTCAGAAATGAGATAACAAGAATCCAGAGAAAATATATTCCTGTCAGGGTGAAAGGGAAGGCTGGTAGGTATAGGGAATGCTGGATGTCTAAAGAAATTTGAGGGTATGGTTAAGAAAAAGAAGGAAGCATCTGTCAGGTATAGACAGGATAGATTGAGTGAATCCTTAGAAGAGTAGAAAGAAAGTAGGAGTATACTTAAGAGGGAAATCAGGAGGGCAAAAAGGGGACATGAGATAGCTTTGACAAATAGAATTAAGGAGAATCCAAAGGGTTTTTACAAATATATTAAGGACAAAAGGGTAACTAGGGAGAGAATAGGGCCCCTCAAAGATCAGCAAGGCGGCTTTTGTGTGGAGCCACAAAAAATGGGGGAGATACTAAATGAATATTTTGCATCAGTATTTACTGTGG
>NC_057733.1:19953632-20013700 GCF_004010195.1 Chiloscyllium plagiosum
GTCTTTTCCCTGGGGTGGGGGAGTCCAGAACTAGAGGGCATAAGTTTAGGGTGAGAGGGGAAAGATATAAAAGAGACCTAAGGGCGACCTTTTCATGCAGAGGGTGGTACGTATATGGAATGAGCTGCCAGAGGATGTGGTGGAGGCTGGAACAATTGCAACATTTAAGAGGCATTTGGATGGGTATATGAATAGGAAGGGTTTGAAGGGATATGGGACGGGATGGACCGAAGGGTTTGTTTCCATGCTGTACATCTCTATGACTGCTACACAGCAGTATGCTTATTTTCCCTCACAGCAACCATTTTCTATGTGTGTAAGTGCAGGGACTCGGTGAAGCCACCATTGTGCAAATAATTTTATTTAATATTTCCACCACCAGGGGAAGCACCCATGTGACCAGGGAATCAGGAACAAGCAAAGCCCGACAGGGGCAATACTATGGTGACTTCATTATATAAATATGTCATAGAAATAAGTGCAAAAGCTCATCCAAATAAAAAGAACGTAAAATAACCTGCAATCATCCCAATTGCCATTTACGTACCATGAATATTGGTTGAAGGACAGTAGGCTGGTGGAAAAATTACTCCAGGGTTGGTGAGCTCATGCTCTGAATAATGTACTCTAGGATCTAGCATTGTACATTTTGAAATTTCTAACTTATGTTAACCATTTCAATTTTGAAACACAATGGCAAAACAGTAAAGTATGCAAAATACCAAATATCTTCTGAAGCGGCAGCTTGAATTCCAAGCTAATGGTGCAAAAGAATTAAGTTGGCAGAGTGGGGGTATGTAAAATTTAAGGTGGACAAAGTTAAAGTTCCACACCTCGGAAGAAATAGGGTGTCTGGTACTTCATTTTGTAAATGTAGAAGGTGCAGTTGAATCTCTCAACATTACAGAATGACAGACTACTGAACTGTGCAGGCAGAACAGCACAGTCGAAGGTATATGCTCAAACTATACAGTGTTGTGATCAGATCACATCATAAACACAGTATGTAGTTTCCTTCAAGGCATAAGGCAGTAGCTAATTGAATCATGTCAGAGATTAAATATTAGAACAATAGGGTGTTGGGCCATGTGTGTGTTGGCTTTTTGCAAGAGCAATTCGCCTCATTCCACATGCCCATCTGTTCCCCTTAACTCTGTCCATTTCTTTTCTCTCCAGATGAGTACACAATGAAGGAAGAGAAAAAACATGTAAACATTTCAGCTTTGACAGGGGGCAAAAAGACTTTGTAAAGGTGGACTAGTAAAACTACTTCAATCTAAAGTGCAAGAATTGGACCAGAGCATGAACACAAATTCAAACCAGTAAAGGGCAAATTTAAAACTGATATCTAAAAGTTCTTCATACAGAGTGATGAACACATGGAATGGGATGCTGGGAAAAGCTGTGGAGTTGAAAACGCTACAATTCTTTCAGAAACAGTTGGAAGCCTTGGGTTTTTTCTCCTTGAGTGGACAAAAGATGTCAGCACTTGAAAGAGGAAGATGTATTAACATGAAGGTGAAAATATAGTTCATAACCTGAAACTTCTACTCGGAACAATATATCAACTCTTAAATGCAGGCCTCTGTATATCCAACTTTGAAATAAAACAGAAATGAATTTGTCTCAATTTAACATATACAACTGTATATTTGATTTTATTCTGAAATTAATTGAAATGACATGGCACATATGGTTCACGACATAGCAAAGTTAAAATTACATGTGCAAAACACTTGCAGTACCTAACAATTAGCCGCAGTCTTGTTTTAATTTATTGCATACTGAGGCACAAAAAAGCATATGCTTTGAAGTTTTTTGTCTCTTTACAAGTTGTTTTTGAAATTATATTATCAGAGCCTTTGTTATAGAACATGGTTGAGTACAAGGGTATAAATGTAATTGTAAAAGCAAATCGAGAAACTTATACAATCAGATGAAAACATTTCACCTATTACATGGCTGTCTTACTCATTTGGGCATTATATGTTTGGTTTGACGTTGGTGCACCATGGCCTTATCTTGATGGTACTCCTTTTATTGAATGTATAATAATTGGGCATCCATCCCACCTTTCTGGCCATGAGTGTTCCAGTTAAGCTGGAGAGTGATTCCATTGAGGAACTCAGTTATCTCAATGTGTGAGTAGATTGTGTTGCAATAGTCCACGGGTTTCGTGAAGTGATCTTTTGCAATTATTATAGTAAAGCAACTACAAGTGTCACAAAGCTCGTCCCTTTTCTAAAAGCTGTTCCTTGGCTCAAGGATACTCTCCTTGATTTTTTTTAGAGGGGTAATAAAGCAAGGTGGGCTCTGATCAGTCTCGTTTGGTACAGAGATGAAAAGGATTTTGAGAAGCCTTTTGTTTATATGTACACAGATCAGACTTCAAGCCAAAGTGGTCATATCTTAGAAGTGACCTGTATAGAGAATGGGGAGTGGTCAGCTGTCTAGCTGAGCTGCGCAGTTTAGTTCAGTCTGAACTGGTAAGGTTTTCAACTCTCTCTCTCTGCCTTCAACCTCAACCTGTAATCATGTGTTCCACTTATTCTGGTCTTTAAAGGGAGTTTATTTATTGGGATTGTTGTGTACATTTGGAACAGCATAATTAGGTCTAGTTTGGATAGACTGAGTTCTATAGGGGTTCTTTATTCTGATCTTTGTGCTTCATTGCATAATTTTGTGAATAAATTTCTGTCTGTTTTAAAACCTCGTAATCAACCTATCTAACTTACTCTGGGTAATCTTCATTGTACACTTACCAAAACAAATTGCAAAGTTATGGTCTGGGGCTGCCTGCTTATAAATATTTTGAGTGGTGTGGCCTAGTCCATAACATAAGTCATACAAAGCTTACAATCATAGGTGATGCTGTGTTCACCATTTTTTGCACAGTACATTTATTAATTAAAGTATGTGAATACAGTATTGAAAAGGGAACACTTACCCAATCCATTCCACTGAACCTCTCAAAATAGAGCATTGACGCTTCTGTATCCACAGGCTTCATCTTCAACCTATATGATGAGCAGAATAGTGCTGACACAGTTAAGAATATTTTAAGCTTGCTTTCTGGTGTGTGAATTGAAATATAGGTTACCTACATGGTCCAAACATCACTGACTTCATATCTTTCAGTGATGGTAAGTCATACTTTCCTAATTATTCTGAAGTTTGTGTTAATTCCATCTGGACAATTGTTGAAGTCCTGCAAAATTCAGCTTTTTGCTTTTAAAGGCATCAATTTGTGATTATTGCAGCTCCACTATGATTTGTAACTTTACACACATAAGGATGTCCAGAGAAGGCTTGCATATGTTAATGAATTGTTCACCTTGCATAAGCGATTTTTTGAATAAAGACCAACTAGTTATTACTAAAAAAGATGACCTCAACAAATTAAAGTTGCAATGCATTTAAGTTTGGAGTGGAAAAACTAGCGGTGTACAGGTTCTATCAATAGATGGGAGTTGATTTTCTCCTTTTGGTTTTCTCCCTGTATTTCTTATTGATACTCATGCTAGATAATTGTTCTTTTTATCAGTAACCAAGGTGATTTGGTTAGTTTTTTTAAAAAAAATAATCTTTGGGAACAATAGGCAACTCAACCACAAAGTGCACTGACTTTGATTGTTTCTTTCTCAATTATCACTTCAAACTACTTTGCATATCATTGATTATAAAACCTGCTGTGAACCAAATTAAAAGTCACACAACACCACGTTATAGTCCAACAGATGTACTTGGAGGTGCAAGATTTTGGAGCGTTGCTCCTTTGTCTGTCCAACACCAGCACCTCCACATCATGGCTACTGTGAACCAGTAAGACCTGGCAATATTTTAGAAAATATATGTATTTTTGTGATTAGAGTTATTACTTGACATATTTGAGAACCTGGTGAAGTTTTATTAGGGCATCTGAAAAATAAGTTTGTTACAAAAATGTAAACATTTTTAATTACTGTGTATGTCTACTTGTTATTTCATGAGATTTAAGAGTTGATGGCAAGACAGCATTTCATGTCCATTCTGAACATTGAGTAGTCATGATCCATCGCAGGTCATCTTGTGCTTTTATACCCACAGTTGTGTTAATGCTGGAATTTTGCGTTTTTGGTCCAATGTAAGTGAAGGAGCAAGGATATAATCCCAAATCAGGGTAGTGTGATACTTGGAGAGGAACTTGCAGGAGGTGATGTCCCCATGCATTTGCTCCCCTTTTAGATGGTAAAAGTTATGGGTTTGGAAAGTGGTGTCTGACATGATATGGTCAGAAGTCACATGACATCAGGTTCTAGTCCAACAGGTTTACTTGAAATCACAAGCTATCAGGGTGCTGCTCCTTTGTCAGGTGTAGTGGAGCGAAACGCGTAGGCACAAAATTTATAGGTGGAGAGATCATTGCAGGTAATTAAGAGTGTCAAAAGATGGTAAAAATGATGTGAGTGGAGTGTTTAATAACAGGCTGAATAACAAGTCTTTGCAGGTGATCAGAAGTGTCAAATGGTGTGAGTATAATTGTTCTTTTTATCAGTAACCAAGGTGATTTGGTTAGTTTTTTAAAAAAAATCATCTTTGGGAACAATAGGCAACTCAATCACAAAGTGCACAGCGGAACAGGTCCCCCTTCACTTCCTATGATTCAATTAATTAAAGAAGAGAGATAATTACAAAATATCAAAAATAAGATGTTGCTGGAGACAAACCACATGATTGGAATAATATGATAGGTTTAAGAATCACATTACAAAGGTCTAACCAAAGTAACAAGTAATCCAAAACTGTATGAACTAATTAAGGTAGAGAAATAACAACAAGTTATCAAAGTGATGGTTTGAAAATGGAACAGTAAGGAAGATTTTGCAAACACCGAACATTATGGTGAGGTTACATGTCACGTGGTATGACCCCAAAATCACAGTTGAGGCCATGTTCATGGGTACATGAAGAACTTGGCTATCGGTTTCTGCTCGGGGATTCTGCATTGTTGCGTGTCCTGAAGGTCGCCTGGGAGGAAACTTACCCGAAGATCGGAGGCTGAATGTCCTTGGCTGCTGAGGTGTTACCCAGCTGGGTGGGAACATTCCTGTCTGGCAATTGTCGTATGGTGTCTGTTCATCCATTGCCATTACATCTGCATGGTCTCATCAATATACTATGCCTCAGGGCGTCCTTGCCTGTAGCATATGATGAGGAGATGCTGGTGTTGGACAGCAGTGAGCAAACTTAAAAATCATATGACACTAGGTTATAGTCCAACAGGTTTATTTGAAAGTACTGGCTTTCGGAGTGCTGCTCCTTTGTCAGGTAGCTAGTGGGCAGGATCCTAAGACACAGAATTTGTAGCACAAGATCATAGTGAGCATATGAGATTGACAACATTGGATGAGTCACATGAGTACCTATCGTGTATGTGGTGGATGGTGTTCCCAAGTGTGATGGTGGTATCTGTGTCGATCTGGTATGTCTTGCAGAAGTTGTAGTGGCAGGGTGATGAGTGTTCTGATAAAGGGTCACCAGACCTGAAACATTAACTCTGACTTCCCTTCACAGATGCTGCCAGACCTGCTGAGCTTTTCCAGCAACATTTGTTTTTGTTTCTGATTTACAGCAAGTACAGTTCTTTCAGTTTTTATTTGTACGGTGTTATGTTCTCCTGAGGGGCTGGTAGTTTGCTGTGAGTGATGGTCTGTTTGAGGTAAGGTGGTTGTTGGGGAAACACTTCAGCAGTCAAGGACATTCAATCACTGGTCTTTGGGTAAGAATCCTCCAACACAGTCTTCGAGACATTTGTACATTACACTAACTGACACTTGCACATCTTGGTTCAAGCTAAACAATTTGAATTTACCGAGAATACTTCACTCAGCATGTGATGTTGCAAGAGGACAGAGCTCAGTAAGATGGAGATGGAGAGCTTTCTAACACTAGGTCACTTGCCATAATAATGTGATGTCATGAGCATGTCCCTTAATGGTGACAAAACACAGAAGGCTCCATGCTTCTTGTCACTGCCACATACTGTAGAAATGTACATCCGTGGTGGATAAAATAAATATTTAAAGTGGATAGGTTACTGATCAAAAGGCTCTGGAGGCTGTCAAGTTTCGTGAGCAGTGTTGGTCAGTTGGCAAGTGGAGATTATCCCATCACACCCTTGACTTGTGCCTTGTAAGTGAAGAGCGAACTGTGGGGAGTTAGGAAGGGAGGTACTCACCATAGAATTCCTGGTATCTAGTCTACTCTTGAAGCAGTCCCAGAAGGTTGTGTTATGACATGGGGTAAGCCCTCCTTAATTTAAACCTGTAACACAGAAAAGATGTATCGCGTGCAGTAATCTGCTCCCAACCTACTCAACCTTTGCTCGTAAGAAAATCCCTCCGAACCAGGGATTCAATACAGTGAACCTTCTCTGGACTGTCTCCATTGTCAGTGTATCTTTCCTCGGATAAGGGGGACCCAAACTGTGCACAATATTCCGAATGTGGTCTCACTCGTGATTTTTAGTGTTAATATTCCTGTGTAGTTAAGTTTCTGGTTGATGGTAAACTCTAGCATGTTGTTGATTAATAAGTGGATATGGTTAGATTCCCTGTTGTTTCGAGATGACAATTTGCTAACACATGTGTAATGCGAATGTCCTTGCCATTTTCCAACCAAGTTTGAATGCTGTCCAAGTCATTCTGTAGATGGGCAATTTCTTCAATTCTGCACCATTTATTAGTTTAGTAGGCACACAGTGAGCAGTTTCTTAGGGTGGAATCATATAGGGGTTTAAATGACATGTGGCAGAATCAGTCAAGAAGTCCAACAAGGCCTGTTTCAACACTGAATGCAGCCCATCATACCATTTATGCTTTTCACAAAGTGGTGTGACAAGACTCTCACTAGGCAGGGACAAGTTGCCAGTTGCTTGTGAAGCACCTTGTCAACAGTCCAACTTACCTCATATCTATTCAGCCTCCCATTTTGCTAAACTTGCCAAAACAAGATCTGCTTTGTGAAAATTTGACAAAAAAAAACAAAGCACACACCTGGCAGATTTAGCTCTCTGCTGAAAATGTGTTGCTGGAAAAGCGCAGCAGGTGAGGCAGCAACCAAGGAGCAGGAGAATCGACGTTTCGGGCATGAGCCCTTCTTCAGGAATGGAGGGAAGTAAGGGGGGAGGTGTGGGCACAAGTTTTAGCTCTCTGCTTACCTTGAAACACATCCATGTTTGACACCAGGTATCAACCTCTCTGAGGGCACTGGACACGTGCACCTCACATCCAATATGTGCCAGCTTCTAAGTGCCCTAATGGCTCATCTCCAATCCATTTCCAGCATATATCTGTATTTCAATGCTGCACCAGCAACTATCATTGTAATATTGCAATAAGGACACTATGTGCTCAATGACACACACCCAGCTCATGGACTGGACCAGGCTGCACCTCTGGTTTCTTTGCTTGTTGTCATATGTTCAGAGTAAGAATGCACTCTCTGGATGCTCTGAACAACAGTGCCTTGCATTGTCTTTTCTTGCCTTTTTATGCTTTTCCCCCTCACCAGACTCAGCAGGCTCATATTACTGCAGTATTGCCTTGTCCTTTAGTGCAGATACCAAAGCTAGGAAACTGCTTATAGTTGTCAGCAGGCCTTCGTCAAGTCAGGAGGGTTAGTCCTCACGCAGTACAATAAGTCAAGGGCAGCCTCTGATACTTGTCCAGGGCCTGCTTGGGTCAACCAGAGTTAGGACATCCAGGGGTGAGGTGCCAAATGTCAGGCAGTTCACCAATGACCTGGGTGGCAACTCTGACCAGGCTGCCATCCCAGCCTCCCCCAGTGGCTCTGGGGAAAAAAGGACAACCCATGTCAGTACCATATCATTCAGCAGCACATCCAAGCTCCTCCCTTTACAGGGATGGTGGGGGGGTGGTGATTGCGGAATCAGAGTTCTCGGTGTGCCATGCCAGGGGCAACCATCATGAAGTGTGCAAGGCAACTCTGGACTGACGGTACTTGTCTGGGTTGTTAGATCCTTTTGTTTTAGTTAATTATTTTTACTTTTATCCATTTTGGTTTGGAGCTGTGAACTGAGAACTGTGAGCTAACAATGACCTTTGGGATTTTTTTTTAAAAAAGGAAGAACAAACCAGCTATGGTTTGTTTGTATAGTCAGGCCTGAACATTTAGTACAACTTGATTCTTGATCAAAAGGTTCTCCAGACACTTCAGTCCCATGGGGGAGCATTACGTTTAAATGAATAGCAGATGTTGGCCATTAACGAGGTCCGTACTGGAAACCAGCAAATGGCAGCTGTTGAACGGTAACTGGGATCTTGTGAAGCTATGGTCAGTCCAACAGGGAGAGGTCAGAGTCTCGAACTGGACTTTGGACTGTGTTTTTGGTAAGAAGGAGATTTGGCGATTGACAGTACAGCACAAAGATTTGAACGCTCCCTATGTAACCTTCCCTTATCAGCTCAGTCACTAGTATTGCTGACTTCCTTGGAGTGAACTGAAAAGGTGGCCCTGTTCCATATCTTCAAATAAATTAACCAAGAAATAATAATCTATTCCAGTTGGACAAGGCATTGTGGAAACCACTTAAATAATCTGACCAATTTTGTTTTATTTATCCCTTAACTGTATTTGTCTGTCTGTCGGTGTTTTGTGTGAATAGCACTGGATACATAGGTATTGGGTTTAAACACAGACTTCAATTAGATTACTTTGTTCATTAATTTGCTCCGCTAAAGTTACTGCATTGTTGAAAAATTGTTAAGTCTTTTGTTTAATCTACAAACTAATATTGAGAATTGATTATTTGTAGAGCCTGGGATTTGTTATTCAAAAATAAAACTCTTTAGGAAGTAATGGGATCAATTTTAAGGATATTTGAAGGTTTCATTTTTAGGGTTGTGAATATGGAGATGGAAATGTTGATTTGGTTTGGCTGGCTATCTTCAATGATTTGGCTAGTTTATAGGAGGTTATAGTTAGTAAGTTTGCAGATGACATCAAAACTGGAGATGTAGTGGGCAGTGAAGAAGGTTACCTCAGATTACAATGGGATCTTGATCAGAGCAAATCAGAGCAGGATTTATACACTAAATGGTAAGATTCTGAGGAGTGTTGCTGAACAAAGAGACCTTGGAGTGCAGGCTCATAGTTCCTTGAATGTAGAGTTGCAGGTAGATAGGATAATGAAGAAGTCATTTGGTATGCTTTCCTTTATTGGTCAGAGCACTGAGTATAAGAGTTGGGAGGTCATGTTGTGGCTGTACAAGACATTGGTTAGGCCACTTTTGGAATATTGCATGCAATTCTGGTCTCCTTCCTATTGGAAGGATGTTGTAAAACCTGAAAGGGTTCAGAAAAGATTTACAAGTATGTTGCCAAGGTTTGAGGATTTTAGCTATAGGGAGAGGTTGACTAGGCTGGGGCTGTTTTCTCCCTGGAACGTCGGAGGCTGAGGGTAACCTTATAGAGATTGACAAAATCATGAGGGGCATGGATCGGGTAAGTCTTTTCCCTGGGGTTGGGCAATCCAAAACTAGAAGGCATAAGCTCAGGGTGAGAGGGGAAAGATTTCAAAGGGATCTAAGTACCATCTTTTTTACACAGAGGATGGTGTGTGTATGGAATGAGCTGCCAGAGGAAGTGGTGGAGGCTAGTACAATTGCAACATTTAAAAGGCATCTGGATGGGTACATAATAGGAAGGGTTTGGAGGGATATGGGCCAAGTGCTGGCGAATGGGACTAGATTAGTTTGGGATATCTGGTTGGCATGGACGGGTTGGACTGAAGGGTCTGTTTCCGTGCTGTACATCTCTATGACTGTATGGCATGTACCGAGTTGTAATGTAACAATGACCTTGTGAGGATGGTGCAGGGAGAAGGGTTGTCAGATTTTTTGGTGGGTATGCACTGAGTGGTGAGCTGTTTTAGGATTGTGCATGGTAAGATTTGGGGGAAATCAGATAAGAGACGCTATGGGTTGGAGTAGGAAATTAATGCAGCAAGTTTGGTAAGTTAAGGTGAGAAAATTCGCTCGCCTTGTCATGAGAAACCTTTCAAAAAGCTGGACACAACCCTGAGCTTTTTAAAAAAAATAAGATTCAGCCTTTAGTATATTTTTTCATATTTAAAAGGTGCCTATTTATGTCACAGCTCTCTTAAAATTAGAGTTTCCTTGAAGGCTTGCAACAGGGAGAATTAACAGAAATCCAATTTAAAGGGATCAATTCAATGTGCTTTTTGTGTGGGTCAGCTCTCCATTGTGATTTTTGTTCATTAGATTAGTGCAGAATTTTCTGAAAACTTGGGTTTTGGACCAAGTTTAGTTTGTCTTTAAATCCTTGGGTGTTGGTTAAATTGCACTGAAAGAAAGCAGTACAACCGGTCCGAAATTCTAGAGCCTGATCAAAATGCTTTGTCCTTATTTCTACATGTCATTCATCAGAGATCTGAACATCCATTGGATTTTCAAGCCATAGCTCCATTGTATCATCAATTGTACTTTGTCATAATTTGTCCTGGTTCTTTGGTGGCTCTGCAGGCCTTTGCGGAAATTCTACACAGGTTGGGGGATGAGTTTTTGTGTATGCTCAGAATCACAAAGTCATGGAACTACTTTTTAATCATGTATATTACTTTGTCAGACATTCTGTAAGGAGACTCTACTCTGGTCATCTACATGACCTGTTCCTTTGTCTTGTCTCATCTTTTGGTAAGATGGTGGTGGAGTAGGACTTCTGAGCTGGAGGATCACCTGCTCCATCCTGGTTCTTTTCATTTCCATTTTTTATCTTCCATGTCTTTTTTTCCCTTTTATTTTATTTTACTTTGCTCTTGGTGAAGAGTTCTGTTGTGGCAATGACATGGCGGTGATGAGCATGCTCAGCAGCACGGACGTGTGGTGGCAACTTTGCACACGAGTCTTGGTTCCCTGCGGCTTCTGCGTTGATGGGGCAGTCCTAGCGCTGACACATGGCCGCTGCTCGGAGATGAGTTTGGGTTCCCGACAGCACCTATGTCCAGGACAGGTTCCTGGAACCAGCAGCAGAGGCCGGTTTGGGCCCAGCAGCATCAGTAGCAGCTGCATTGGCAAGGTGGGCCTGAAGCAGACTCACGGCGGCGTTGGAGTTGAGTTTGGGCTGGTGCTGTACCTGGCAGCATTGGCAAGGTCCAGCTAGGACTCACTGTCAAGTAAGTCAGGGGAGATGAGATGGTGCCAATGAGTGGCAACTTTCATTCCAGCAGCGGGGCACGGTAAAGGGGACTCATGGCTGCCCATCAGGCCCACGACCCATGACGAAGCACTTCACAAGAAGGAGTGTGAAGCTGGACACTTTCTTCATTTTTCTGCCTTTTATATTGAATGTTTAAGTTTATTCTTCTAGAATACATGTTTTAAGATGGTGCCGGAGAATGGCAATGCTATGCAACATTTTTCACTGTATTTAATAATAAGATACATGTGACACTAAATAAACCAAATCATGTAATATTATTGCCCGACTCTCTATAGTGCCATATTATTTCTCCCCAAGTAAGCAAGTATTAAAATTCAAAGGTATATTCTTTCTTTTTTATTTTCCTAATTTTGGCAAAATAGCATTGACTTCATTCTATTATCTGTTCGTACACTTCTTATCAGTCTTAAATCACAAATATATGTGTATTTGTGTATACATGTACACACATATCCCTATACATCCCACACAGGCTCAGAATTAGCAAACCTTTACAAATGCCACTTAAAAAAGACTAATTATTCTATAAATCACATTGGCGTAAACTTATGTCCTTTTTGCAGGGTCTTGCCAGTGTCACGACATTAGACGACATCACGGATATTTGACCTGCTGCTGATTTTATCCATTATCAGCATAGTTTTGTGTGATAGAGAACCATGCAGGTTTTCAGCCAAATGTTTCTTAACACATCATCTCTACTGAACGATATCTTTCAGTAAGCTGGTTCCTCGTGATAAGCCAGTGGCATTTTTCACAGCCAGTGCCTAATCAGGAATTATCATAAGAAAGTGCAGGCATCTATCAACCTTTTACCACAGTGATTTATGTTCAAAGTTAGGATTATTTATTCAGCTGAAAATCCCTTCAAACAACAAACTGGATAAAAGAGCATCGCTCTCTGGATTAGGTTGCTCACATAATAAATTGAGAAAATGGGTTCCGGCAACAAAATGACAGGCCGTGTTTATCTTTGAACTGCTTCAGCTGTTTAATTTTGTTAGTGGCTGTTCTTTTATCCCTCCTGACTGGGAGCACATGGAAACTCTTTGACTGATTTAAATGACATACCAGCACAACACATCACGGTTGCATGGGTTTTGCTGTCCGACATAAAGCCTGAGGTTTCACTATCGAGCTGAACACTAAAAGATATAGCTTTACATTTTACCAGGCTAAACAATCGGAAGCTGGTTAGAACTGTGCATAGCAAAGAGCATAAACAAAGAATATTGGCTCAATGTTTTGATACTAAAACAGTGAGACTGCTAGCATTCACTGAAATTTCCAAATCAGAAACTGAGGGCAGCTTCTAAACTCCACAATCTGCATTAAACATGGAAATGGCAAAGCTGCTGTTAGTGATTCTGTGTTTTTCCATGTTGAAGATGCCCTAATTTGCTAATCTGCAATCAGTTCGAAATCTGACCTGACAAGAGCTTGTACTTTCATGTAAATAGTCGCACTGTAAAAACCGTAATAAGGTTACACCTTGTTAAAAAATGCATAACAACATATTAAGCTCAATTATTATTGAATAGCTTAATTGCTCTTGAAGACTGATACTATATTTGTTTAATGTCAAAATTCTCCCTTCTGATAAAAAAGCTCATATTATTAAGATAAACCCTTTTAAAAAATATTACATAGTTCAGTCTCCAACTTAATCCCACATATTTGTCTCATTAATTTCACTTTCTGTAAAATTTAATTCTGTAAACTGTACTTAAAATTGAGGAATGGCCTTTTATTTTCTGGCTTGTTGCTTATGTTATGTTGTGACATAACAATTGCTGGATCTCAGGAGATGGCTCAAGGAGGTGCCAAATTCAAACTCTTGTCCAGAAAGGGGCAATGGACATGAAAGAGATTGCTTGGTCTCCAAGGGCTGCTCTCTGTAAAATTAGTGGTAAGCGCACACATTTCACGGGTAAACATGAAATCCTAGCCAAAAGGTCCTGGAGCTAGATTCATAGATCTGACTTGCTCTTCATGAGTGAGATGGGGCATGGAATACTTTTGGTTGTTATATGGTTTGCAAAACAATACTTTAAAGGATCAAGGTTAGACTTTTATTGGAAATATTGTTTTATTTTTGTATGTTTGCAGAGTTAATTTTATCATTCATCCAGAGGACAGAATGCTTTGATGAATTTGTTCCAAAATGGTATCTATAAGTAAGATACCCAAGGACATATAGGGAAAAAGTTTGAGAAAGAATTGCTAAAAGAAACAGGTATTTGCATTTACATAAAATTGTATAACATCTTGAAGGCTGTCTGAAAGGTTTCAGTCATTTACATGATAGCATCCTTCAGAGTCTGCATGAAACAAATTCATAAATATTGTTGTCCCTGCTATTTCTTCAAGGTTAGGTCAGTCAAAGTATGCCCCACTTTTTGTAATTGTTTTGTTTGTAAGTGGAAGAGTGACTTGGAAAGGAGGAGACCACTGTGGAGAAAATCAACTCTGTTAGTCAACGTAATCATTGCTGATGTTGGGCTTAAGTTCCACTACTGAAAAATGTGTTGCTGGAAAAGCACAGCAGGTCAGGCATCATCTAAGGAGCAGGAGAATCGACGTTTTGGGCATAAGCCCTTCAGGAATGAGGAGGGTGTGAAATGAGAAAGATGGAGAAATCTGCATTCATCCCTTGTGTTTGGAGGGTTCCTAGGCGGAAGATGAGGCGCTTTTCCTCCAAGCATCATGTTGCCATGATCTGGCGATGGAGGAGGCCAAGGACCTTCATGTCCTTGGCGGAGTGGGAGGGGGAGTTAAAGTGTTCAGCCACGGGGCGGTTGGGTTAGTTGGTGCGGGTGTCCCAGAGGTGTTCCACTACCTTACCTCACTTCCCAACGCCCTGCCCTGAAAACCTTTGCACCCCCTCCTTCTATATCTCTCAGTTTCCTGAGAGTGCAAATATCTGCCTATCTTAGACCAACCACATATTCAATGACTTTGCATTCACACCCCTTTAGAGCAGAGAATTCCAAAACTTTACAACCCTTCGGATGAAAAACAAAATCCCAGACATAAATGATTATTCCCTTTATTACAAGACTCAGCCCTATGTTTTAGATTCCTCAGGCAGTGGAAACACCCCATTCAGAGCCTTGTGTATTACAACACCACACATCTTGTATGAAGTATCACAAAAGCAACAAGGCAACTTTATTTATTTGAGGGATGTTATTCACTGAGTTCAGATTTTTTTTCAGAAGTTCTTTTTCATTAAATGTGATTCAAACTGTTGTGACACTTTCTGAACCAAGAATGACTTCTTCAACATTGCAGTGTAAAGCATCTTCTATAATGAACTATGTTTATGTAATTTCAAAGCTTACTTTACTCTTTCAGTTCCTTTCTGCGCTACGATGTGTTTCAACAGTTTATTCTTTCTTCGGTTGCATTTGTAAAATGTTGCTGTTTTACTTTATCTTTTTTTATCCCTTTCCTCATCCCTCTTCTCTCGAAATGCTGAAGTGGATACATGAATTCAGTTGAGATTAGAGTGGTGCTGGAAAAGCACAGCAGGTCAGGCAGCACCTGAGGAGCAGGAAAATCGACGTTTTGTGTAAAAGTCCTTCATCAGGGCTTTTGCCCGAAACGTTGATCTGTTACCTCACTGCTTATGGTATCAGTCTTGGCTTTTGACTTTGAATCGTAGATTGTGTGTTTGAAACTCACTTATGGGGATTCGGTATTCCAGTTAATTCTAGACCATGGGCCGAGGTATCTGAAAATGTAGCTGTTATAAGTAGGATCAAATGAGGCAGGGATTGCACAAGAGGTGAAATGCAGTGGAATGCAGTATTTGGGAGAAGGGAAAGTGATTGCACTAGACAAGTTTATAGAGATGGGGTGAATTAAGTTTGTGGATGGATTTAAACATTTGGATTTGAATGTTCTATTTGAGCTTTTGTTTTTTTTTATTCACTCATGAGATGTGAATGCCTCTGGCCAGGCCAGCATTTATTGCCCATCCCTAATTGCCCAGCAGACAGTTAAGAGTCAATCACATCACTGTGGGTCTGGAGTCACATGTAGGCCAGACTAGGTAAGGATGGAAGATTTCCTTCCCTAAAGGACATTAGTGAGCTGGATGGGAATTTTTTGACAAACAACAATGGATTCATGGTCATTAGATTCCTAATTCTTTCTTGAATTTAAATTCCACCATCTGCTGTGGCTGAACTTGAACCTAGGTCCCTAGACCATTTCCTGGAACTCCTGAATTAATATGACTCGGAGACAATGCAGATTAGCGTGATAAGCTGATGTATGTATTAAGAAAAGATATAGCGGCATTGGAAGCAGTTCAGAGATTCGTGAGGCTGATTCTTGAGGTCAATGGATTGACTTATCATGAGTAGTTAAATAGGTAAGGTGTTTTAGAAAGATCAGGATGATTGTATTTTTGAAATATACAAGATTCTAAGCAGCTGGGACAGGGTAATTGTATCTATAAATTTTAAATCTTGTATTTCATTTTTTAATCCTCCCTGCCATCTCCTTGTACAGCTAAAGAGCACCTTTTTTTCCCTCTGATTTTCTACATTACTGGTACATTGATGGTTAAAACGTAAAAAAAACAATGATGGCCAGTATAGCATGTAGCAGAATTGCTGCTATCATATTTGATTTATAAAAGTCTGAAGATTATCAGAGAAAGGAAATACAAGGGTGACAGGACATTTCTGGCAAGGTGAAGATGGAGGCCTTAGAACAAATAAGGAGAACATCGCGAATTGCAGGATTAATAAAACAGAGAAAGGTATGAAATGTATGAATTTGAATGCTGTCAGATGCTGAATGTTGCCAGTCTAGCAATGATACTACTGCTAAGTAGCTTTATCAGTCCATTAATCTGAAAATCAATTGGAAGAATATTTCTTTTCAACATTGTGGATTTTAGTTTTATGTCATTTTTCCATTATCCTTATCAAAATTAATATTCTAGTTTAATGCTAAACAGTTGGAAAATGTGCTTTTTTTTCCCTAGCTAGTCAGCAAATCAGTAACTAACATCACAGTTGAGTATCACAACACAAACTTCAGGGAATCATTCTGGCTTTGACTCTAATTTATTTATTTGCTTCAATAGAAAATATGACAGATGTGGTGGTTCCACCTCAGACTTAATTTACTCATACTGTCAATCTTGTACAAAGTCACCACTGATTTACAGATCAATTCCATTTAAGTATGGATTATCAAATGGGATGTTGGTTTATTGCTCTTAAAGAGAAAAAAATAGTTGGTTATAAATTTACGAACAAGCAAGCTATTTAAAATATAAAGTTCAACTTTGGGTCACATTATGTATAGTACACCATGTCCCATTCAACTGAATTAAAACAAACAAGCAATAGAGATGCATATACAAGTATAATATGATTGGCTGTCTTGAGTTTTTACACACCAATTACCTGTTGGGTTTCTTTTAATGCTCCGAGAATATCAGGGAACAAATAATACACGTAAAGTCACCGATGCAAGAGTGAATTCATAAATGCTGTGTTCTCAGTGTTTGAAATGAGTTTAGGTTAGATAATTAAAATTACAACAATGTTTTTACTTGATTCCTCACCTCTGACTCTTTTTAAAGTTCATCTCCCAAATGGGAACATATCTATGAAATAATGCCTGAAGTGAAAACAATCCCTTCCTTCATTATTGTTCTTGCTTAGTTTTCTGAATTTTTATATCTGAACCATCAGTGACTTATTCTTGTAAAGCAACTGGACTGAATATTTCATAACAAAATCTGACCCTGACATTGTGATTATGGAGTAGTTTTTTTCTCTCTCTCTCTCTCTCTCAAGATAGTACGCCTATCACTTTCTTCTTCATTTTCTGAATTGTCAGGCTGAGAACTTTCAGACAACAAAATTGGTACTTTCCAAGTCCACTTTGACAAATACAAAAAGCACATTTGTGGATGTTTTCTTTCCTGCAAACTAATCTTGTCAAGTTTGAGAAGTTGACAGTGTAATTCAGAGCCAGGTTGCCAAAAAGAACTACATTATCGATTTTCTCAAAAGTTATAAGCAAAGCTAATGCCAGGAGAGCAGCACCCAGCCATTTGAGATCAGCAACACAAATGGCTCAGGATAGGTTTGCTCTCTGACCTCAAATTTTACTGCAGTCAGTAACTTTATAAAGGAAGGAAGAACTACATTTTATATAGCAATTTTATGACCATAGTGTGTCCAAAAGTGCTTTACAACTAATGAAATACTTCAGAAATGCTTTGATATAGAAATTCTATTAGAGTGCTGTTTAAGTTTTACTTTTCATGTGGATATTTGACAACTGAACGAAGAGATTATGGGATATAAAACAAATTTACAATTCTTTTTTGACTTGGACCCCTAACTGGCAAAAAGGAGACATTGCTGTCTTTTAAGGCTTTGATTTTTGAATATGTGTGAATGAGATAATGTGCTGATATTAAATGTTCAGTTCAGACCACTGAAAAGAGCCATATTCTAATAGGCTGCACTCCCTTAACTTACAGGAAAATCATTTCAGTGGGCAGGAGAAAGTTTTGGTGTTGATGGAGTATTTGTATTTTTCCATCAGTGCATTTTTATTACAAAGAATTTTCAAAAAGTGAAGTTTCTTAAGTTTTGTGGAGAATGGAAGAATGAAGGTGACTGGGTAATCCTAGAATGAGTGTTAAGGACTGAATTTTACCAGAAATTGGTTTTCAATTTTGGCAAGTTTCAAGAAATGCTTTTCTCCATGAGCCATGACAAGTTTTCTTACTCTATCCTGTGCAACTTCCCTCTTTACCAATGACCATGCCTTTATGGCACTTGGCTCTTCCTGTCCTCCCCTTCATAAGAGGCAGAATTACTCACCACTGCTAGCATTGCCTTGGCCTCCCAGCTCCGGTGCCATTTTAAAAGCCCAGTCATGCTCTCGATCAAGTGCTGCCTGCTAGGATTTGCCCTTCACCTTGTATGTAACAGGAGGGGAATCAAAATGAAATACTTCTGAGAGCACATAGGTGGCACAGTTCTCACGTAATTACAAATGTAGGGACAGATTTGTCAATGTATTGTCATCTAAGAACCAAGTTACCAATGGTTACATGTACTTTGTATTGTCCTAACTTAGGACCCTGTCTAAAAGAGTACTACTCTTTTCCCAATGCCCAGCTGTAACCCAGCATCCTCTCATTGCTGATTGTGGGACCATCACATACTGGAAAGACCTCAAATGGTTGAAAAGATTGACTTTCATTCAACAATAGCAAAAATGAAGGAAACGAATATCAAACAAAAGCTGTATAAGCTTTTGGAACAAACAGAGACTAATTGCCTTTTTAGCAGCAACAAATATGCAACCAGTTAGTGATCACTGCACCCAGCAATCATCTGCTGGAACTGGGCGCCAATAGGTCCTATCTGGGTTGTTGGTGTAATACTGCAGCACGTCACTTCATGGCTGCAGAGGGTAACACTCACCTGCCATTAACCTGTCATTGAAATAAAGCAGAGACATAAGAGTTCTCAAGGATGCAAGCAGCTCCTGAGCATCTGACGCAGATTTATATGTGGTACTGATGATAATAGATGACTTGTAAATTGATGGAATGAAATTGCTTTCTGTTGATGAAGTCTGCTGTGTTATAATAGGGCACTCTTCATGTAGCATATGTATACTCTATAGTACCCAGCACTGGGTAAGAACCCAACAGTGTTGGAAAATCCTGTGCTGCAGCACTGAGCTCAGCACAGGGAAGTGAGATGAAGAGGTGTGACCTGGCATACACTGCATCAGTAACAACAATGATACATTTGGGGTCAACGGTTGTGAGCTCCCACTAAGGTCTCCAGTAGATCCTTGAAAGAAACCAGTTGCATAACTGTTCAGCATTGCTGAACCTTAATGACACACGCCTCACTCGTAAAGGAAGTGGCGTCGAGGATGACTCTGGTTCTCCTCTGCAACCTGAGAGGATGTTGAGCTTTGGCAACTGCTGGACATTGCTGCTAGCCCATCTGTTCCTCCTGCACCTTTCTGTGATTTCATGCACTACAGCAACAGCAATGATGACTGGTCACACTTCCAATGAATCTGCATGAGGAACGTACAAATGAGAACAGTTCCTTCGTAATGTGAGCTGTCAGCATGTGCATCACTCACAAATGACGGCTTTGCATTGCACTCTAATAAGGTGTGCTATAGAATGCATCCTTCAATATTGGGATCATCTTATTCAGGTGAATGCAGGAATTCTTACAGGCCAAGGTCAGAGGAGATTAGCTCCATGTCCTTGTGCAGTCTGAGAGCTCGAGTTGTCTTTGTGAATGCAGGCACACCTGATGTTAAATTTCAGGTTGCCTGTGATTATGTCTGCTTTACCGAGGTGACTGTGACCAATCTGTAATGACCAATGACACCGTGAAGATTACATGCAACAAGAGTTTGCATTCAACAAGTTAGGCACAATACACATTTCACATGCAGGTTGCTGTGATTATAGATATCTTCAATCAATACTATTTATGTACCTGATTAAAGGCATAAAAAAGGCCCTTTGGCACATCAAGTCTGTGCTAGTCAAAAATAAATAGCTAATTATTCCAATTCTATTTTCCACACTTGGCCTATAGCCTTATATGTCTTAGCATTGCAAATGTACATTTGAGTACTTCTTAAATTTTATGAGGGGTTCTGCCTCTTTCACCCTTTCACAGGCATGGGATTGCAGATTCCCACCACCCTCTCGGTGAAACGATATTTCCTCATACTCCCTGGAAACCTCCTGCCCTTACCTGAAATCTATGGCCCCTGGTCATTGATCCCTCCACTTAAGGGGAACAGTTCCTTCCTGTCTATGCCCCTTGTCATTTAAGTGTCCCAATTGTTTCCTCCTTATCAAGAATCTCATTTTTGTCAATCTCGCCCTATATTTCCCAGTTGATTCAGCGATGTCTTACAGGGTGTTGGCAAGCTTCAATCCTCTAAGTCAATTTTTTTCTTTGCCTATCAATGGCGAATTTCCTTTTCATCCCACATATGGGTTGCATATATTATCATCAATGTGAACTACTGAAGACATGACTGTAGCAAAGGTGTTTGGAAAGTGCTGTGTATTTAACATTGGAGGCTTTGGGAGGTATTGCATTGATGAAAAATTGATCATCTCTCATTCAGCATAAAATCATTTACCAGTCATTTATTTAGCCTGAGGCCTTTTCAGTTAGAAATACCTAATTTGCAGGTAATATTTAAGAAGCTCACCTGGTTGCTGAAATAGTAAATAAAACTAGTGGTATCATGCTAGATATGAACCATCTAATAACATGGCACAGGCTGAAGCTGAGTTAATGTAACTGATACAGTATTTCTTTTATGTGCATTCCCACAGACAATAGAGCAGAATGCTTTAAGTGACGAATGATCACCATTAAGCTGATATAGAAACCCAGGTGCAAAATCTCAATTCTGGCACAGCTCCACTGTAACTACTGTGGACTAACCTGTGCACTGCTTCAGAATAATGAGAGCTCGCTTTGATTCGTGTGCCCTGCGTGATCCGGAAATGGGAACATAGCAAACAGGGCTCAAGGTGTTCACGCAAGTAACACAATGTAATGTTACAAAGGTGTGTCTTTAAATTTTAACATATTCTCAACATACTGGTATCCAAGAAATGAGCTGAGAAACACATTATACCAAGGAACATTTAGAATCCCAGATAAATACATGGGAACAATAGTTAATCAACTCAATATTTTGACCATTATTTACTCATTCACAATTTGTAGTTTTAAGTTTTGCCTAGGCGAGCATGTCTATAAAATCCAGGTCTGAACACAGCTTTGTATTGGTCCAATTTGTTTGGAAATAAAACCGAATAGTACATATACATTAATAAGCTAACCTATCAGGGATTCTCCTCCCATGCCAGTAATGCCAATTGAAAATGTACATTATGGACTTTGGGTCACAACACAGTTAATTATGCGGTTGACCACCTCAATTTTGACTCATTGATGAGAATGAGCCACATGCATGTGATAACAGACAATGCCTGTTTACAAAAAAAAATTGCTGCCATGAAAAAGCAGGAAAGGAAACTTGACAGAAAAATGGGAGAAAGCTAAGTACAGTTTCATCTGTTGGAGAATCGGCTGGAACCATTTTTCATACATAACCATCATCTCCACAGATGAATCTTTTGCAAAAGCTTTTAAACAGCTTGTGAATATAGTTATTTGATTGCCAGTGATGTTGTAGTTAAACCCAAAGTGCCAGCCTTTAAAAATCAAGGTACTTTTGATTGACTTGGTTTAATTGTGGAAATGAGAATATCGGTATTAGCCAGCAATGACATATTAGAGGCTCCAGTAGTGTCAGATCCAGCGGGACACTTAAATCCAGCTGCATCAACAGCTGATCTGCAATTACCCTTTAGAGTGGAGGAAATCTTTACAAGTTTGTTTTCCAAACCAGTAAAGGGCGGAAGACCTGAGGGCAAGTAATTTTTATTACATTTCTATACCCCCACCCACTCGCTGCACCCTCCCTGCACTCCCCAAAAGGGGTTTCATTTCTAATGAGAGCCTTCTGTTTGTTGTTCTCCAATCTTTAAGCTTAATATGCAGCTGTTGAAACCCCAATTCACTGAGTTTAAATAAATTGTTGCAAGGAAGAAATGTTAATTGAAATAAAAGTATCAATGTCTTGCACACAAGCAGGCACTGTATCCAACCTTGAAACCTTAAATGGAAATCTGTTTTTGTCCCTGGATTCAAAACCCCGGGATGGATGAGACATAAGTGTTTTGTTTCTCATATTGTGGATCTGTAAATTTGTCATTCAAAGTTCAGAAATTGCCTTGATCCTGATTTAAGATGTACAATGTTGGTCTGTTTAACTTCCTATGTTTTTTTTTCACTAGATGAGGATTAAAGTCTTTGGCCATTACTTCACTTGCTAAATGCCTGTAAGCCATTTGAGTTCACTGCAGGTGAATTGTTAATGCCTAGCTACCTGTCAGTAAAGATCTCTTGGTAGAAAATCTGATCTAATTTGCTTTCCATTCGTTTCTGTTAAAAAAGATCAAATGATAACAATATTGATGCCTCAATATCTAAGAATATCACATATGTTTCAATAGGGTTGCTCATATACATCCAGAAGAGATGCACAGAGTGGAAAGTATTTCTCCATGTCTATAAACAGACCTGAAGAAACATTACTGTGGGGCATTTGAAATATATCAAAAGAAGTGAATTGGGTTAGTTGTATCACAAACATGAGGTGTTACTTGAGTGATGAATGATTTATTGGCATACGGTTTAGTAACCCTTTGCATCCATTGCCTGTTAACACTGCTGTAGGCTGAAATGGTTACCACCCAACCAGTCTTATGAATAGCACCCGACAGATACTTCTCCAAACATCATTTCATCTTCACCTGTATTTATCACATCCATTCTAAATGTCATGAAGCTTTGCATGTTGGTTCTTGATATATCTTGCCATAAATCAGCAGAAGCATTCCAGGTGTCAATTCAGAGAGATGAATGAGCAATGCTAAAGACTAGTATTTGCCTAAGCAAGTCTTCAGTGCTGGATAATTATGTAATGTCATACAAAATTGTTCATGGAATATTAACAACAGGTTAATGGCCAGGCTGTATAAACCCGAGTATTATATCAATAAACCCGAGTATTATATCAATAAACTCTAACATCTTCAGCAAGCAATGATGGTGTTGCTCACTGAAGAAGGAAGCAGCTTATAGTTCAATGGTAAGTATTCAGAGGGTTCTATGTTTTCAGCATGAATCTGGTAAACCCTGTCAATCTGTGTCACTCAAAACCCATCTTTCCTCCTATTAGCCAAGTCCGTCCGTGGAGTTATCTTTGCAATTTAACGTATTTGTGAAAAAGAAACTCAATGACCTTGGAATAAATGTGGGTGGGGGAATAATGACTAATAGTTCATTCTATTATTGTCGAAATATTATGCATGAATAGCTTCAAACTATTTCTTGAATGTATGTGTGCAGAGTACAAAAACTGAACAGTCAATCTATTACTAAAATTGTACTTTAATCCTTTCATCAACTGTCAAAAACATACTACTTCAGAAGCAACCAGGTTATACATTTTAATTATTCATTGAATTTTAAAACCTGCAGTGTTTGCAGATTTATTTCAAATTAATTCTAAAACTTTCCTTCTAAAGTTTCAGGAAATTCTTTTTGCACACAATATATCTTAGAAATTACAGAATTTACATCTTGTCTACTTTGTTGAAACATATATTCTAAAAGCCAATAAAACCATTTTGTTTTATTCTGTGTGAAACTTCGTAATGAGGATAATTTCTCATTTTAAGTTGTACCCTTTGTAAATCCTCGGTGATTGACCAGTTTATTTGTGCCTATATTGGTTCTTTTATGATCTTGGCAGTAATGTGAGAGAGTCTGTTGGAAATATCTATATCGCCTGGGGAATGAGGTGTGCATGTACACTATTAATCACTTTTAGGAATTAAATTATACATTCATGTGGTTCAGAAGCTGCAAAAGTCTAAAATGTGGAGTTAAAAAAAAATCACCAGAGCAATGCTGACAATGATCCTTTCACGTTAGTAAAATTGTGGAGGCACAGTGACTTGCTTTTTGGTCTTTTGTGAGATGTGGGCATCACTGGCTAGGCCGGTGCTTGTTGTCCATCCCTAATTGCTATCCTGTGCTGAACCTAATTGGCTCGGAGAAAGTGAGGACTGCAGATGCTGGAGATCAGAGTCGAGAGTGTGATGCTGGAAAAGCACAGCCAGTCAGGCAGCATCTGAGGAGCAGTAGAATTGATGTTTTGGGCATAAGCCCTTCATCAGATTCCTGATGAAGCACTAATGCCCAAAACATCGATTCTCCTGCTCCTCGGATGCTGCCTGATCTGTTGTGCTTTCCCAACAGCATGTTCTCGACTCTGAACCTAATTGGCCAATTGTATGGCTTGCTTTGCACCAATGAGATGTGTTTTCGAATGTGCAATAATGAAAAAAAAATGTTCATTAGGCTAATGCACCAGATTGGTGATCTGAATGATGGTCCGGTTGCTGCCCACGTTACTTAAAACCTGAAGGAAAGCTTCCAGAAAGTGATTTGATTTCAGCTTGTGTAAAGGAAAACTAATGCAAAACTAAATTCTTGATATTCCTACATTTTTCAACAAAGTTTTCAAGATGTTTTTTGCTAAGTAAGAAGGGTTTTGATGTTCTGGGTCAAAGGCAGAAGTTTAAATTGTATAAACATAGAAATCTCATTCAAGCTTCTTAATGTGCATCAATTATATAAGCAATGGCATATTGTGAGATAACAGCTTGCACTCAGTTGATTCCTGTCAGCATGCATTTGAGTAATGGTCCCCATTAAATTTTCTTTAAAAATGATTAGATTCAACATTTTTATTTTTCAAAGAAGATCTTCATGTTCAATTATAAGTGCTAGCTGGGCTTGTCAATCTAAAAATAGTACTGGGATTAGCTTAATGTTAACTCACTAACATAGTCTTTGGAGTGATGCATGTTTTTGTAGGTCACATTTCCTGTTCATCATGCATGTTGTATATAATTAGCTTTGTCCCCTAAAATGATAAATAACACACAATGCTCGAACTGGACCATTTATACAGACTGCCTGCATTATTCTGTCTGATGAAAACATGGTATTTTCAGGCAGTTGTCAGACATATAAAGTGGTCCCAATAACATGAAGGTTTAAAGAGAGAGGAGGCAACGCACTATAGGGGAGACAGTCAACCTTTTGAATGTACAGTTCAGGGAAGCAATGTCCTATTAGTAAAGCATTAATCTCTACTTTATATTCAAGGTACAAAGGGAGAAATTTTCCCAGTGTCTAAACAATGTAGACAATAGTAAGAAAGTTGGGAGAATACGGTGAGAATGGATAAAATGCGGCTCTTGATCTTGAGATAATCAAATCAGATTTTCCCCTTAAGGTTTCAATGGCTATTTGAGCAAGCTCACACATTAACATTTCATTTGTACTGAATCTCACTTCATGCATATTCAGGTTGTTATTCTCCTAGGTGCTGGTAAGAAGCATAAGTCCTGACTTGAAAGTCAGAGCACTAACCTGGCGGTTGCAGCTCATCAGCATTTCTCTGGTACAACTGCCTTCACCAGCATTCCCCATTAACCTCAGGGCATGTCCCATGGGCGGTGACTACCTGTAGCATCCATCTCCAAACATTGACAGCGGCAAGCGCCAGCCTCACCACATCATCTTGGCACATCCTGGCCTAACTTATGGTACAGTTCAGCACTTCATGACTGTAGTTTTGAGCTAATGAATGTCTTGCATTGCAATGCTGCTGGCAGGTTGCATTGTGTACAGGGACAGGCATGCATTGGAACAGGATGCACTATTGGGTTCATCACTTGTTTTCTCAGCACTCACTCCCTTCACACCTACTTCAATGCTCCCAGCATCTCTGCCTTGGACTGCCTTACCTTTTAGCACATTGCAGCTTTCTTTCAGAACCTAAGGCTCAAAGTAGTTGTCTTGCTTTGTCTTCACACATGACCAGAAAGCTGGAGTGCTTGTCAGCATGGAGCAGTTAATAGGGTGGACACGTTGGTGTATGAAACCACGGTGCACTAATTCCAAACCTACACAGTGTATTGGCAGCTTGCATGCAAACAAGATGTGTAGTGCAATCAAGGAGGACTAGTGACAGTCAGAGGATGCTGCCATAATCGATGAGGTTGGTAATTTGGTGGAGTCAGAATCTGGGGATCCATGTTCTTCCAGCCTGGGAATTGGGGCACAGTCAGTCCAGGAGGTTGAAGTTGGATCCAACCAGTCTGGTCTGTCTTTGTCAGGGCTGTCCTGCCAAGTTATTCTGGGAATATGTCATAGTCTGTCCTGGGGATTTGTGCAGTAAATGTCAAGGGGGATTATCAAAGGGCACCGCTGTATTGTGGAAAGTCACATCTCAGGACCTGAGTCAGCATTCTGGGATGCAGAGGGACTAATCACTGAAAAAAGGAACAAATATGGAGATCGAAGTAGGGCACAGAGTACTGCCGTAGGATACAGTCATCAAAGGTCACCAGGGCTCTATTCTTGATGAAGGGCTTTTGCCTAAAACGTTGATTTTCCTGCTCCTTGGATGCTGCCTGACCTGCTGTGCTTTTCCAGCACCACTCTAATCTAGACAAAGGTCACCATCAGCTTGGCTTTCAGAGGGCAACTAAGCATTAGAATACTAGGCATGACTCTGAAATGCCTGGGCCTCGAAGGATAAACTGGGAAGATGAATAGTTAAATGGAAGGGTGGGTGGGAACATGTGGAGGCTGGAACCTGAGGCAATGCAGAAAGAAATACAAAATTTGGGATGGGCATCTGGAATAACCAGCAGAGCTGAGAGCCCAGTCCTTTGAGCAAAATGTGGAACACTTTCCATCTTCTTCTGATTCTCAATTGCAAAACAACCATAAAAAGAATGGCTGGCAGCACCCTCAGAATAATCAGAGTACATTTATTTTCTTTGACCAGCAGGAAGTAGGCAACATTTGTGGGTGATGTGAAGCTCGTCAAGTTGCAAATTAATTGATCTTGAAATCATGGATTTGTGATTAAACAAATTTGTAATCACAAAACTCTGCATGTGCACAACATACACCAACAATATAGATTAGAAATCCTGGCCATGTCATCGATCATTGAAAGTGATTCTAGTCATTTCAGTGAATCGCAAATAATCAGAGGCCACCTTTAAAGTGTCACCTTCAGTTGATATAACCAGTTGACATTCCAATAGTCTGCACAATAGCATGGAGCTGCTTACCTCTCCCATTAAACTGTAAATATGGCAGAGCGTGCTCCTATATGAAATGCTGTATTTATGTCCGGTGATGGGGCAAGGTGGGAAAGATAATGTTTTAATAATCCTTGTACACAGATAATTTCTTATTGCATTTGCACAATATAGCTTAAACGGGATCCATCAGTGTCAGAGCTCTTTACTGATTTTTGTTACTTTCATTTTCTTATTTTACCAATTTTCAATTGTGGGCTGAAATGACTTGGGTACTTTGGAACAGTTTGTGATAAAAGGGGGAAAAAGTAGGCCAAATAATTTTGTTTGTCTGGCCAGGTTAATAACAGGCTGATTCTTGATTAAAGGGGTTCAAAAAGGCCCAGCCATCCCAGAAAAAGCATTGTGTTTAAACAGAAGTTGGCTATTAACGAGGCCAGTTTCTCAGAATTGGTCCTGGCAAATCTGGAAGAGACCCTATGTTCAAGCAGATGGAAGTTGTTGATTGTTAGACAAATTGATTCTCCCCAAGGCCATAACCATTAGGGTGGAACCAGAATTGACTTTTTTATTTCAACTATATTTTCTTGGAGATGGTTTTTCTGGGAGATACTGCAAGAACATAAAGATTTGAAAGCTATCTGTCTAACTTGCTGCATCAGCTATCATTGGAGTAATTACTGGGGGTCTTTGGTTTAAGTTTACTGTATTGTGCATACAGAAGTTGAAAGTTTTATTTGGATTCAACTGTCTGTCTCTGTTGTAACCATCTGAATAAGGTCTACCATTAAAGGAGTGTGTGCAGGTATCCCTTGGCCATCCTTCTATGTCCCAGTGTACTAAGGACCATGATAAACTCTCATTTGTGTGTGGTGTGACTCCTGACTGTTCATATTAATAAGAAGCTGTTTAGTTTCTAATATTCCCCAGGTAGAGTCACTGGAAATGCCCCATTTGGATCCAGTCACAATAGGTGTCATTGTGGCCACAGTTTAACAAAGGCCAGCAGAAAATGAGGCACAAATATGTTGTGAAGCCAAGGACCTCATAGCTTGTGAACTGCATCCACATGAAGGAGGAGATTCATGAGGTCAATGATTTGCAGAGCTTGCTGCCATTTCCTCCAGATGAGTAAAGTTCAGCTCTGCCCACTCTAACCTATCACCCTCACCTTGACCTCTTTCCACCTATCACATTTCCAATGCCCCTCCCCCAAGTCCCTCCTCCCTACCTTTTACCTTAGCCTGCTGAACACACTTTCCTCAGTCCTGATGAAGAGCTTATGCCCGAAACGTCGATTCTCCTGTTCCTTGGATGCTGCCTGACCTGCTGTGCTTTACCAGCAACACATTTTCAGCTCTGATCTCCAGCATCTGCAGACCTCACTTTCTCCACTAAATGAATATGGCCTGGCACACCATAACAGAACTGGCATCTGGAGCAGGACTTACACTAAGAAGGTGTGGGGAGGGGGGTGGCTATTAAGGTGAGCACTGGCTGCTTCCAAAGGTCCACTGGGGCTTGTGTGGCATCCCTCGGTCCTCAAACCACCAATGTATCAAGGTAGTTACCATTCAGTTTGTGGCAGATATATAACTTCATATCAGTGTTGCAGTTGGGCTGTCGGCTTTGGCAACATAGCTGACTCCCCCCTGCTGCAGGTCATTACAGACTGCACATTCATTGCATTGGGACTGCTCTATCATAATGTAGCTGATTTCATTTAAAGGAGAAGGTTCCATTTCATCAAAGTCCACGTCATCTGTGACCACATCTTAGAGGTCAGCACCAATTACTCTGGAAGCTGCCATAATATCTGTATCCTTGATAATTTCCAGATTCCTGCTTCACTTTAAATGCCCTCCAAGGATAGTTACTGGGAGATGAGAGTTACCCTCCCCAGCCATGGCTGATAACTCAATAATACAAACCTCTGATCAATGCCAAGCTTCGAAATAAGGCCTTGTCAGCATGAGGTTCTGATACTTAGATTGTTCTTGGGGAGATGAGTCCTTTTAGATAATGCCAGTGAGAAGGAACATGTTGGAAAATTGAGCATCTTAAGGATACTTTCACAGTGGTGGTAAAGATAGACAAGCACAGGGAACTAATAATTTTTCTTGGTTTCTGGAGCTCTTGGCATCTATATGTGAGTGGTCCTCTCCAGCCCTATTGTGGGTCATTTTCTCCTGCAGTCAGACAAAGGCAGAGATTGAGTGAAATGAAAGTGGGCAACACAGCTGGTCAGTGCAGGTACAGAAAAGGTGTCCTGAGTGACTGAATGGGAAAAACAGGAGCAATGCTTATCAATCTGAGTGGACTGGAGTGGTGGTGACACTGTGGAAAGGTGCTGCATGTGATGGTGGTAGCCCAAGAGTCTTGCTGGGAGATAGGTGAAGTAGAGGAGTTGAACGTAAGAGGGAACAGAGAGACGACAATACGATAATGGCATTTACCTTTTGTGGAGTACACAATGTCATTAACCATATTGCAGCATTGCTACACATTCCTCCTGTGATGATCTGGATGGCTATTCCCAACCACCGCCCTCTTCTGAAGCTGCTGGGACCTCCAGATCCCTTTTGGCAAGGTGTGATGCCCCTCTCAAATGTGGCCTTTCTGAATATACAGCAATGCACTGTGAAGGGAAAACCTGGTGGGCATTGTCTTTGTTGGTGCACGCCAGGGCTTTACATATGGTTGCTGTGGCATCAACACTGGAAGATCCCAGTACAGCTTCCACCACTCCTGATCGCAAGATTGTGAGACAGTGGCAGCACGGAGGCAGAAAGGATGATTAATGAGCTAAGAAGTGGAGAACCGTGTGAGAAAAGTTACCAGGCTTCACGGAGGGAAATGCCCTGAAATTGACACCGCCAGAATATGGGAAAATTCAGCCCTCGCATTTAGTCTGTCAGATTCTTTGTGAGATTAATGGTAGATTAATCATAAAATGGCACCAATTTATATACCAGCCACTCTTGTGTTGACATACAATCTTCTAATATTTTACTGCCAAAGTTCAGTAGCTCTGCAAATATTGGATCAACCAATGCTTGCTGTATCTATGAAGCCAAAAAAAATGATATCAATGACCTGATGAGAAACAGCAAACGTCACAAATCTGAAATAAAAATTGAACCTATCAGAACTGACCACAAGCATCTATAAAAGTGTCTAGTCCCAGGTATAAACTCTTCAGGAAATCATAGAATCTAACAATCCAAAAGGGGACCATTTGACAATTAAAACTGCGCTGGCTTGTTGAAAGAGCTGCTTAATCATTTACATTTCTCTGCTGTTTCTCTGTAACCTTTCAAATGTTTTCCTTAACTTTCAAACAGAAAGTGGATATTAGATTAGATTACAGTGTGGAAACAGGCCCTTCGGCCCAACAAGTCCACACCGACCCGCCGAAGCGCAACCCACCCATACCCCTACATTTACCCCTTACCTAACACTACGGGCAATTTAGCATGGCCAATTCACCTGACCCTGCACATCTTTGGAGTGTGGGAGGAAACCGGAGCACCCGGAGGAAACCCACGCAGACACGGGGAGAACGTGCAGACTCCACACAGTCAGTCGCCTGAGGCAGGAATTGAACCCGGGTCTCTGGCGCTGTGAGGCAGCAGTGCTAAACACTGTGCCACCGTGCCGCCCACTATATATTTGTTATTAAATTTGCTTAGATACCAATGATTGTCAAAAGACTGAACAATGACATTTTTCTTCAAGGAAAGTTATGGATTGGGAGGAGGATGTGTTTAACTAAACGGGCAGAGGAAAGGAGGAAATAGAAGTTAGGCACGTAAAGGAGTGAAGGTTTTGGATAGTTCCAGAGAAGGAAAGCAATATTAATTATTGCTCAGAAAAGACACATTTTGCAGAAGATGGTTTTCTATAGCAATGCTTCTACCAATCAGAGTCCACTTGCCACCAATCAGTACACTCCTCTTGTACGGTATAAATGTTTTCCTTTTACGTTGCTATTTTGTGCAAATTATCTTGATGAGTGTGAATGAAAAACTTTGATTACATGTCTTTTTCAGAAATACTCAAGTCCTGAACTACCAAACAACTATTTGAATACCTTATTAGATGAGAACAGGTATGAAAGGCATTGAGGAGTACAGAGATAGGTTTAAAATAGAAACACACAAAGTGTATTCAATAAGATGACTAAATTCCAAGTACATTAGCCATGTAGAAATAACAGAAATGTAGCTAAAAGTGGTAAGGATTTTGTGTTTAATATTTTTAAAAATTCATTCACAGCCAGCATTTAATGTCTAAAGGGTCGTTTAAGAGTCAACACATTACTGTGGGTCTGAAGTCACATGTAAGCTATGTCAGGCAACCAATTTCCTTGCCTACTGATCCAGAGACTTTTTTCTGGCAATGGTTACTGGTCATCATAAGTCTCTTAATTCCAGATATATATTACATGCAAATTCCATCATCTGTCGCAGTTTGATTTGAACTTGGGTGCTCAGAACATTACCTGGGTCTCTGGATTATAAGTCTAGCCATAATGACATATTGCTGTGTCATTGTTATGTTGTCCTAAATTGCAGTCCTCCTTAAATGCTTTGTTCCTGATGTAGGCATGAATTGTAACACAATCTGGTCAGTGTATCAACTGTTTGAAGCTCTGTACTGTTGGAGAAGTCTACTGGTTTAGTAACAGAGATAGTCTTCCCATCACTGATAAACAAAAACTGTCTAATGTTGCAATGGAAGATCCCTTATTGTGTGTTAGTTTGAAATGTGTCACAGCAGCAATAAAAATTGTTAATAGATCAATCGATGATCTTTTAAGGTGTTATTTCAGATACCAGATAATTATAAAGTGCATTCCCTTTGGTGAAAGAGGGAGGAACAATTCCTAGATGACAAGAGAGAGAAAGTATGTAAAGAAAGAGGCTGTACAATACATGACAAGTGAATTCCTCATCACAAAACAGACTAAATACAATGAGTCGGGAGAGGATGTAAAAAGGAGAATACAGATTGGCATAGAGAGAATATAAGTGCCGAATGGAAATTCTTATAAAAGGAAATTCAAGCTCGAAATCCACAAGCAGGATTGCTTGGGCAGAGCCATTGTTTTTGCCTGTGCCTGCCCATGAAACTTATCTCTTACCTCAATTTGATTTTATTTTGTCCTCTTGTCCTGACCCTTCACACTTTATATCTGTAATTCTTCTGACATTTACCACCAGTTTCAGACTTTCCAGTTTGAGGGCACCAGCTGTCTTCTCTCTTCTAAGGATATGCTATCCCTTTAGATGTGTGTCTCCCATCCGGACGATCTCAGGGCTCTCTGCTTCTTCCTGGAAAAAGATCTGACCTTTCTCCATCTGGCTGAGCTCATCGTCACTTTGAACAACTCCCTTAACCCCTCCCACTTCCTTCAGGTCAAGCTGTAGCCATGGGTACCCACATGAGCTCCAGTTATTCCTGTCTCTTTGTGGTGGACATGGGACATTCCTTGTTCCAATCCTACTCTGATCTTGCTCCACAACTCTTTCGCAAATTATGTCAATGAAATAATCGGTACTGCTTCCCCACCTTGTTCGGAATTGGAAAGATTTATCAATTTTGCTTCCACTTTTCACCCTGCTCTCATCTTCACCTGGTCTGTCATTTACTCCTCCCTTTCTTCAACACCTCTGTTTCCATGCCCAGGGATGGGTTGGCCACCAATATACATTTTAAACCCACCAACTCGTACAATTACTTTGACTATATATTCTCCAGCCCTGTTTCCTCTAAAGACTCCTCCATCACATTCTCCCAGTTTCTCCATTCCTGTCACATCTGTTCTGAAAATGTCACCTTCCACTGGGGTATGTCCCCAGAAATTTCCACCATCTTCCTCAACCATGGATTCCCTGCTACTTTGGTCAACAGGGCCCTGAACCATCAATGATCTATTTCCTGCGCGTCTGCCCTTACCCCTTCTCTTCCCTGCCAGAACACCTATAGGGGCTCCCAGGTCTTCTCCTACCATCCCACCAGCATCCAAATCCAAAGGATCATAAGGCACCATTTTTGCCACCTTCTGATGCCACTACCAGGCACATATTCCTCTCCCCTGACTTTGTCAGCATTCCACAGAGATTGTCCCCTTTGGGATACCCTGGTCCACAACCCTCCATTCCCAATACCTTCTACATCCTCACATAACCTTCCCGTGCAATTGCAGAAAGTATAACACTGGCCCATTTACTTCTTTCCTCCTCACTATCCAAGGCCCTCAGACACCTCTTCCAGGTGAAGCAATGATTTAGCTGCATTTCACTCAATCTAGTCTGCTGTATTCACTGATCACAATGTGATCTCCTCTACACTGCGGAGATGAAACACAGACTGGGTGACTGTTTTGCAGAATGCTTATGTCCTGTCTGCAAAATATTATCCTAAGCTTCCGGTTGCTTCCCACTTCAACACATCGCTGTGTTCCCTTGCCAACATTTTGCCTTGGGCTTGCTGCGTACTCCAGCGAAGCTCAGTGCAAGCTGGGAGAACAGCACCTCATTTTCTGCTTGGGAACCCTGCAGTCTTCAAGACTCAATATCAAGTTGAATAATTTAAGGCCTTAACACCTTCTCCTATGTCCTTTTCCCACCCCCACACCCTTGGCCCGTCATGAAATGGGCTGATTTCATCACAGCCAATGCATTTTCGTGCACTAATGGTTGCAGTTATCAGACTGGAGACCCAAGCCACAAAGGTTCATTGAAGGGATTGAACATTGCTCAAATTCCTTTAATTTTAAAGCAAAAATCTGTATGAGATATGTTCATTTAACTTTTTGCAAGATGTTACTGTGCCCTTGCCCCTGCCTCATGCATGTAACATGGACAGACAATAATGTAATTTAGTAAAAGCTATTGTCTTTGTTTGAGTCTAAATTTGAGTATAAAGAAGTGTAGGTCACATCACTGGTGAAGAATGGTTGGAAATTGTTTCATGTTGGGATAGTGGAGGGGGACGGGCTGAGAATAGTTCACAGGTTGGTGCAACATTGAGGGCTGAAGGGCCTGTTCTGCGCTGTATTGTTCTGTGTTCTATATTCTATGTTCTTGGTCGTGCTTAGTTACATATCTACTGATTGCTACACCATGGTCCATTCCCTTGGAAAGAAATGTACCGAGGAGATTTGCACAATAGGTATTTTTCTATACTTAAGGTTACAATTTTTTTTTGCACAGGATAAGGCAAGGAATTGTTTAAGAAGTACAGCAAAAAATACTCCTGTCTCGGTGATGTATGTTAAGTTTCTTTACAAATTGAATGAGAATATTCTCTCTGTTGACAGGCAGAGGTTTATTTCCTGTTAGTGGGGCATACTTAGGTCATGTAGGGGTTACTGACATAACATTCGAAATGTCAGGTTGAGGTTAAGTAAAGAGAAGGTAGATCAAAGTGGAATGAATGGAGATACCTGGTCCAGATTTTCAGCTCTTGAGTATTTGGTGCCACACACAGTGGTTGCTTCAGGTATCATATTCTTTGATTATTTCCTATTAATATGATATTGTGGAATCTGAAACCAAGATGTATTCTGACAAATAGAACTTTTAGGAATTCAATGACAACAGTCTTTGAGTATCCAAGTCCATGTATAAACATAAGCAAAACAGCAATTTTCTCAAACTCGTGCATCTTTTAGCTGAAGGATGAAATTGCTAAGAAATGTCTTAGCCTGTTGATAACCTGCCATTTTTACTTGATCACATGCCATTTGCAACTTGAAGAATAGCAAAATTTTGCCTCATTCTTTCGGTGACATTTCCTAATTGCAGATATTTACAGTCCAGCAGGAGCCATTTGACCCATAATATCGGTGTTGGTTGTTTGATAGGAGCAATCTCAAACAAAGCTCAGGGAGCTGTTCTCTCTCTCTCTCCCTCAGTTCCAAATACTTATTCAATTTTCTCTTGAAAAGAATGCAGTGTCTTAGTTGCAACTGGATTGTTAGTGGATTATTTACAAACACTAACTACAGCATTTTATGCAGAAATGACTTGGATATTTTGGAGAACTTGGTTGGGTTCAGAAGTATTATAGTCTGCTTTTTATTTATTTGTGAGATGTGGGCAGTACTGACAAGAGAGTATTTATTGCTTGACTTCTCTGCCCCAAACGCACTTAAGAATCAAACACACCCAGGCCAATCCAGGTATGAGTGGCAGGTTCATTTCCTTGAAGGCATTTGTGGACCATTTAGCTGTTAATGACAACCCAACAGCTTTCACGGTCAGTACCAAGATTTACTGAACTCAATTTCATATCTGCCTATGGTGTGATTGGGCCTTGTGACCTTTAAGGTGCTAGTTCATTATCATAATCGCTAGGCTATTGGTGTGAGTGTTCAATGTGCAGAAGGTGTGAAATGCTTAAGAGTAATGGTGAGTGTAATGATCAATACTCCTGATGTAAATTGACATTGAATGGTGGTTGATAATGTCTAGAAATACTCAAATGGGAACCCTGTTCTAACTCTGAAATATTATAATTGTTCCAAAACATTTTGGAGCTGTTTTTGGCATTGGACAACAAGTCATTAGTTTAACAAGGTAGACATTCCATCTATCTCACCAATTAAAGCATAAAGAATCACAATGCATTCCTAACAATGTAGTTACATAAGCTCACTGGATTTAAGGTATTCAAAACTCAGACTGCTTATAGATTCTTGCTGTAATGGTTCTCTCCAAAATGTAATTGTCCACCCAGCTGGGTAACATTACCCTTGGCAGATTTTGTGGATTTCATACAGCACCACAGCATGTCAGACTAATAAATTAAAAAACGGGACAGCAATTCATAGAGCAAACTGCTGTCCTGATATAAATCTTACACTTTTTCCCCTTTGTGGTTATTCTTAGTATTCACCAGGAACAGAAACCACATCAAATCCTGTATACTTAAGTATTAATTTGAATCAGTAAATCACAGAAGGCTCTTGATGTTAAATAACTGGATCAAGTCAGTGGGCTGAAGTCATGACTTATGACTGTATTGATCTGACAAACCAACTTTTAAACCATGATATGCTGACTGTAAAGAGCAATTACTGAATCTCTTGGAACATGCGGCTGATGTTTATTGATGCTCACTTCAGCATTTTGCTTTTAATGTGCCTTAAATGGTTCCTCAAATTAGCACCCAGGGGGTAATTTGGAATTGTATCCGCTTGACCCCACTGACCTCTTTTCATTTTAACAACTCCATATTCATTTATTTGATTCAATACTTGGCCTAAAAATAATCAATATGTAAAGCAAAGCCCCATTATTCACTTGCTAATACTGTACACTTTGCTTATATGTAATCTCAAACTCGATTTTGTTTTGCTTTGAACAGAACTATTTCCAAATATCTCAGAATGCAAAATCCTATTTCAGACATGCAGCCAAATTGGCCTTCCCTCCCAATGCTGCCAATTGTAAGACTACCTGTGTACATATCTGATGCCTATTTGTATTGTTAAGATGAGAGCAGTGCATTGTCTTTCCACTCAATTGGTCACAGCATAGATTTTAGATGCTTCACCCAGTTAACAATATGGCCAATTAAATACATCATCTATATTAGCTTCAGAATACAAAATTTTCCTTAATAAATAATTATTTTTATTGTAAATCAAGAATTACTCAACAAAGATGCAAAGCTGATTAACAGTTTGAAATATGAAAGTATAAATATTAATTCTTCTAAATAACCCACAGGCAGGTTAAAGATGAAATAAAGAAACTTTCTCTGCAGTGATCAATTTTTTAAAAACATATTCTGGTCAAACAATGTTTATTCCTTGTCTTCAAGAATTGACAGTGACATGTTTCAGCTGGCTTTCAATCTAGTGTGAAGGTACAATTTGATGGTGTCACTGGAGACATGTGGTTGTCACTGGATCTTTTCAGAAGTACTTTTTTCAGGAGATGGAAAATATAGAAGACTTTCTGAAGAAAATTGTTGGTTCAGTTTTCCAGCTTTTGCCTGGAATTCCAGAAAGGTTTTCTCAAAAACATGGGAGAGTGTGAAATGGGTATTTCTTTCTAAGCAGGCCCTACCATGACTGACTTTTCCAAGTAGATCCAAACAACTCAAAACTCCTGATAGCCATAAACTCAGTTTTGTGAATTGTCTGTAAACAAGTCCAAGCAGTTCCATTATCTAATAGACTCTGGCTGTTAGCTTCATTGCCTCTTCCAGTAGATGTTCATGAAAATAAAAGTCTAAAGAGGGTTTCCAGCAACCATTTCAAAAATAAACAAGTCCAAGTATCTTCCTTTTTTTCCCAAGTTAACCAATTCTCACTACCACCTTAAAGTGATGTCCTCATAAATATTGATAATGGGAGTACCTTCATAACAGTATGAACACATTGAGCTCATTCCACAACATTTTGATTAATGCTTTACATAACTTATTTGAAAACCATTTAATATTCAGAGGCAATGTTTTGCTATCCTGTTGAAATTTCATTTGTAAGTATATAAATTGTGTGCCACCAGACTGCAAAATAAATTATAGGTATATCTGATTCTTTCCTCATCTTAGCGATTTTTGAGAAGATTTGTAGCTCAGGTTGATGATAAATATGTAAGTTAGCTCACTGACTTGGAAGGTTTCTTTTTAGATGTTTTGTCACCATGACTAGGTAACATCATCAGTGAGAGTCTCTGGTGAAGTGCTGGTGGAATGCCTCACCTCTCTATTTATAGGTCGTGGTTTCTTAAGGTGGGTGATGTCATTTCCGGTTCTTTTTTTTCACAAGAGAAGGTAGATAGGGTCTAAATCGATGTGTTTATTGATGGAGTTCTGGTTAGAATGTCATATCTCTAAGAATTCTCGTGCGTGGTTTTGTTTCGCCTGTCCTAGGATGTGTGTGTTGTCTCAGTCAAAGTGGTGTCCTTCTTTGTCTGTATGTATAGAAACTAATGATAGTGGGTCGTGTCTTTTGGTGGTTAGTTGGTGTTCGTGTATCCTGGTGGCAAGTTTCCTGCTTGTTTGTCTGATGTAGTGCTTTTGTTTTACAATTTTTGCATGATATCTTGTAAATTACATTAGTTTTGCCGGTAGTATGTGATGGATCCTTTAGTTTCATTAGTCGCTGTTTAAGTGTGTTGGTATGTTTGTGGGCCACCATGATGCCAAGGAGTAGTCTGGAAATCATTTCTGATACATCTTTGATGTAAGGTAATGTGGCTACAGTTTTTGGTTGTGTTGTGTTTGCTTGTTTGGGTTTGTTTCTGAAGAATCTGCGGATTGTATTTATCGGGTATCTGTTTTTCCACCATCTTCAATTAGGTGTTTTAGATTTTGGTGCAGTTCCTTAGCTAGTTGGTGTACCAGGTAGAGAGACTATGGATCTGAGGGGTGCCTGTTTAAACAGGACAGACTTCCAAAATATGAAACCACATGGATCCAACACACCATGCTTCTATGGATTACTAAAAATACACAAATCTGGGGCTCCCCTCAGACCCATAATCTCCTTACATGAGAGAAGAGGATGAAATAATGGTCTACTTTGACACTACAGCCCTTTTCACATCAATTAACATCGACCTGGCAAAGAAACACTGGAATCACTACTCAGAACACCAGACAGCGCCAGCTTCATCAACAAAGACAACATCCTCAAGCTCGTGGATCTATGCCTCACCTCACTTCACGTTCAGTAACAAAACCTACAAAAACGTCAATGGAACACCAATGGGATCACCAATATCAGGGCTCATAGCAGAAGCAGTAATGCAGAGACTTGAACAAGCTGCCCTCTCATCTATCCAATCCAAACTTTGGGTCTGCTACATGGATGATACCTTTGTCATCGCAAAACGGAGCAAATTAGAGGAAACATACAACACCATCAACGATATCCCGACAGGCATAAAATTCACAAAAGAGGAGGAGAAAGACAACAGACTCCCATTCCGAGACACGACAGTTGAACGTACAGTTAACGGAGAACTTCAAACCAGCCATCTACAGAGAAACAACACACACGGACCAAATATTTAACTTCAGAAGCAATCATCCCAACACCCACAAACTGAGCTGCATCAAGACATTATTTCAACGGCCTACATCACATTGCAGCACACAAGAACTACAAAAATCAGACGAAAAATATCTATACAACGTTTTCAAGAAAAACAGATTCCCAATAAACACAATCCACCAATTCCTCAGAAACAAACCCAAACAAGCAGACACAACGCAACCAAAAACTATAGCCACATTACCTTACATCAAAGAATATCAGAAATGACTTTCAGATTACTCAGACCCCTTGGCATCATGGTAGCCCACAAACCTACCAACACACTAAAACAGCAACTAATGAAACTAAAGGGTCCATTAGATAAGACTAGCAAAACTAACATCATTTACAAGATACCATACAAGAACTGTAAAACCCACTACATCAGACAAACTAGCAGGAAACTTTCTACCAGGACACACAAACACAACTAGCCACCAAAAGACACGACCCACTCTTGGAGCCATGAGGTCATGCTTCAGCTGTACAAGACACTGGTGTGGCCACACTTGGAGTATTGCGTACAGTTCTGGTCATCGCATTACAGGAACGATGTGGAAGCTTTTGAAAAGGTTCAGAGGAGATTTACTAGGATGTTACCTGGTATGGAAGGAAGGTCTTATGAGGAAAGGCTGAAGGACTGGAGGCTCTTTTCATTTGAGAGAAGAAGGTTGAAAGGTGACTTAATCGAGACACATAAGATAATCAGAGGGTTGGATAGGGTGGACAGTGAGAGCCCTTTTCCTCGGATGGTGATGGCTAGCATGAGGGGACATTGCTTTAAATTGAGGGGTGATAGATTTAGAACAGATATTAGGGGTAGTTTCTTTACTCAGTAGTAAGGGCGAGGAACGGCCTGCCTGCAACAGTAGTAGACTCACCCATGTTAAGGGCATTTAAATGGGCATTGAACATATATATGGATAATAATGGAAGGGTGTAGGTTAGATGGGCATCAGATTATTTTCACAGGTCAGCCCAACATCGAGGGCTGAAGGACCTGTAATCCACTGTAACATTCTATGTTCTCTTTTCTATCACTAGTTTTCATATATAGAATGACACCACTTTCACTGGGACAACACACACATCCTAGGACAAATGAAACAAAGACATGCATGAGAGTTCTTACAGGCATGGAATTCTAACCAAAACTCCATCAATAAACACATCAATTTAAATCCTATCTACCTCCCCTCGAAAAAAAGAACTGGAAATGACATCATCCACCTTAAGAAACCAAAACCTATAAACAGAGAGGTGGGACATACCTCCAGTCCTTCATTGGAAACTCTCACTGATGATGTTACCTAGTATGGTGACGAAACGTCTGAAAACAAACCTTCTAACTCAGCGAGCTAACTTACTTATATTTTGTCATCTATCTCAACATTCTCTCACACATTTCAGCCGAAGTATCTTTGATTAACAAGCAGGAGCAAAAGTCCATGCTAATTGTTGAATATGCAGGGATGCTGAAGTGAAGTGTGGTACCCATTAGCACTCCAATAGTTACAGCTTGTTTGTCCAATACAGAATTTCAATCTAGGATCTTTTTCAGAGTCATGCAACACCAAAAGGTTTATTTGAAATCGTAAGCTTTTGGAGCACTGTTCCTTCATCAGCTTGTGATTTCAAGTTGTATTGTTGGACTTTCACCTGGTGTCATGTGACTTCTGGCTTTGTCCACCCCAGTCCAAAGCCATCACTTCCACATCATTGGATCTTTCTGACATTTACAACTGAGCCTTCAATTGTGAATGTATTTATCCACTAACTGCTTTACCCATTTTCTATAATAATCAATTTCTATCTGGAGATCAATGTGGGGGTAGTTCACGGTGTATGACAAGGAGGGAGTTGTTAGGAGAATTGCAAAAATTCATGAGCAATTTACTTTCCCATTTCCAATAAATGAGAGAATTTCTTTATAACAATACCATCATTATATAGCATCTTTAACATGGGAAAAAAAAATCACAAACTGGTTCTGAGGCATAAGGAACAAAACAGCTAGTTAAAAGGAAAAAAATGATTAATGGGTGACTCTATGCTGAGAAAAGGACGTGACTTTAAGACGAATCATAGAGGTGATGAGGTGAATTATCAGAGGTTGAGTTCGGGAATTCCTGGGTAGCTACTATGGTGAATGGGGCATGCTGAAAATGTAGAAGAATGGTTTAGTTAGGTTAGAGTCTCTAGATCTGCAGGAGGTTACAGAAATAGAGTGTGCAAAATTAAGGTAGGACTTCAGCAAGAAGAAGAGGATGTTAATATGAAAAGAATGGGTGTCAAAGCATATAATCAAAATGGAAATGTTGGAAATGGATGACCTAGAGTAAAATACCGACATGTTGACTATGTTTTACTGATGCTTCATGCAAATGTTGACATTTTGTCTCAAGTTAAATCATCCAAAACAAAGGAAATGACAACATTAATCATTTGGGAACAAAATTTGAGAAAATATTAAATAATTTGTGACTTAATACAGCAAATCAAATCTGAATGAGTGTTAGTCTACATATTAATGGAAATGATGAGATCTTAAGGTCTCAAATATTGTTTTGCAGCCAGACACAATTATGGTTTCTTGTTATCGGCAGAAAAATATTTATATATGAAAGGAACACGATCAAGCTTCAAGTAGATTAGAGAAAACGCTTGGAAAACTGAAATTGATTTGCTATTTCAAATACAATTGCCACTTGATATTATGAATCAAAAAGCTTAAATACCCTTCCAAAGTCTTTGGTTATAGAACCAGGAGATTAAAGAAGAATAAAGCAAACATTTTGCTTTTAACTAAAATGAGAAGAACATCAAATAGCGATTAACATTTTTCTAGAGCTCTTTGTAACTGAATGTGTCATCTGCCCATTCCTTTTTGTGTTTTTAAAAAGTTAACTGTTCAAGAGTTTATTATTACGTGAAAACTCTCCAAAGTATCACATGTAGAATTTACAATTATGACTGTGTGTTAACATTTCTTTATGAGATTGAAAACAGATTAGTTTTCAATTAAATAAACAGCTCCAGGTACAATAACTATAAGCTCTTTCCAAGCACACTTCTGATGTCTGTTGCTTAGTAATGGGCTGAGAGAGATTATTCTGGATCAGTGGTGCTGGAAGAGCACAGCAATTCAGGCAGCATCCGAGGACAGGCAAAATCGACGTTTCGTGAGAGAGATTATTGCAAGGTCCTAATTGGCAGACACTTTATCCACGGTTGTGTCAAATTAATTGAGCCTTGAATCTTCTCTTTCCTTCCTCAGTAAAAATAGAAAGTCAAGTTTATTCCCAAAGAGTTGGATAAACTATCACAAAGTATAAAAACAGTTCAGGAAATCAGAACAAAGTTTCGTGGATTTAGATAATTGAATAGTTGAACAACGCATATTCAATTCAGTCTTGCTATTGCATAGTTAACCCCCTCAATGTCCATAAGGTCAAATTGTACTAAAATTTAATTGTCAACTCAGAATTCAAAACTATTCCCAAATATTTTATAATAGGTTTTTATATTAGGTTCTGAATTAATAACACTCTGAATTTTCTAAATTTTTGCTTCAGTTTAAACAAAGTTTGGCTCAATGTTTTGCTGCTTGCTACATGGGTGAAATCCACTTGCAAAATGTTGCTCTCTCTGACATAGCCAAGAAAAGAGAGAGACAGTGTAATAATTCTAATTTGGCAATATTGCATTTCAGCGAGAGACCTAACTATTCTGATCAATAGAATTAAGTGGAATGACCTCATTAGTTAGTTTATAGTAAGGCTATTGTTAACATATGGGTGAATCTCGGCAATCAATCCTTGTTAAAGCCTTGTATGTGGGCATTTTCAGATGGGCAAACCAGAATAAATTTCCTGTTAAAATATTCCATCAACGTTCTTTGCCAGGAATGCAACACAGCTTAGAAGAATATTATTCTTTAGGTCATGTCTTGCTACCTTTGTTAAAGGGGACATCTTTGTAAATTCTCCTTCTTTCCACGAGAGTGGGAGCAGATAGCCTGGGTGGCTGATGGCAAGTGCGGGAGCAGACAGCTCAAGGTGGACAGCGATAGTGGGAACAGGCAGCCTGAGGCAGTAGTGGGGAGAAAGCACCCAGTGTAAACATTGAGTACAAGTGGGTAAACCAATGAATGGTGCAGACCTGGTATAAATTCTACATATCTGTTTCAATCCCAATTACACAAAATGCTATAACTGATGGATTCATACTTTTCACGTTCTTATTCATTGCTGAGTATTAAATAATGATCTGTTAAGATATGTGATTCTGCTGATAAAGGAGACATTAATATTATCATTGTGGTCTCTCAACTGTAATGCTGTAGGGTTATTTTTCTGTTAGTTATTGTTAATTCAAACCCCATCCAGGAGTAAACAGGAGAACCCATTGCACACACCATAACCCTTTACTTAGAATTTATCTTGGCAAACTGTTTGTACAATGTTTTATCCAAGTTTTTCTTGCATCCCTCTAAGAGCCACCGAAGACTTGTCAGTGTAACCATGTATTCAGTATGACCACATTACAGCATGTCATTACTTCAAAATTTCAGGCAGAGAAATGATCATTTATTACAGAGAAGCTAAAGTCAATTCTTTATTTATAGATAGAAGTAAATTAACTCAGAATGAAATGTACAAACAATGGAATTATCTTCAGATTAATTTTCTCTTCCTTTTATGGGGCCCAATGATATTTTCTTAAAGTATAATATTATAAATGTTATGCATAACACAATCTTCTACAGAAAATGTAATTAAATCCTCTACAGAAAATATAATTAAATCCTGATTTATATTTAACTATTATGTTACCCTAAACTCCTAATTTTAATAATACAATTTCCTCTGTCAGAAAAATATGGTTAGTTCCCCAAATATGTAGTTTGCTCAACAGTCTTGTTCCTCATGTTTACGTCAGACCAGTTACAATATTTAGCAGGTTTGCTGAGTGCTGGAGTAACTCATCTTCGTAAAGCAGATGGACTCAAGTGATAGATAGCTTAGGGACTTCAATCTCTGACCTTTGGCTGGGAGGCAAGTACTCGACAGGGTTGCCCTGCTCGTATGGTTTATGGCTGACCTATTTATTTAACGGCCTGCTGACAGGATATCTGAAATGTAGTCATTATCCAATCAACAGACGCATTCATGTATTACATTCTTCCTAGTATCTGTTAGAATGAAGGAGGGAAACGTGAATGCTGTAAAATGCAGGAAGAAAAAGGCAATCCTCGCCAAGGTGTCCAATGCCAGATTGATTCAGTCCTAATTATATTGGTGAACATATTGGGGAATAATTCATTCTTCCATTTTTATTTCATTTCTTATCAAAGGATGTATTTTACTAGCCTTTAATTACTTCCCAACTTGTACCAATGCAGAATGACCAATTTTAAAGCATTTTCTTGGACTGACAGCATTAAAATAGATAATGCACTGCAGTTCATGTGATGTTTCACTTGAGTGAAAAACTGGAAATGTGGTTTTAGAAATGTAGGTAGCTGCGTAGCTTCATGTAACTAGGATGGAAAATCTGTCAATGCGTTGACTGAAGTTAAGTAATGCGAGAAATTATTTATTTCAAACCCAAGTTTTAAGAATACTTTGGGCTCAATTATCCCATTTTGTGTTAGTGTTTTTAAGGGGAGGTTCACAGTGTGAGGTCCACAATGGTCCATGTTGATTTTTCTCATGCAGTTATTCCCTTTGCAGCTATTAATCACGCAGTCAGGTTCTTCAGTGCCCAGTTCATGTAAACATGCAGGAGTATCAGAAAAGTTCACCACTGCTGGGACATTGTGCTGTTCACACTGCTGACTCCATATTTATATCTGGAATCCCACCACATCAGATGCTGCAAGCCTGGGATTGCTCCTGACATTATGGTCCTGCACGGCTGAAACCCACCAAATGGCTCAGAATCAGAAGCTGACACTTATCTTTTTACTGACAGGGATCTGAAGGGCCTAGTGGATGGGAGTAGTTGAGGGATAGGCAGTGCCATTTACTCCAAACTGACAAAGGAGGCCACACCACCAGAGGCAGCCAGTCTGAACAAAGATAGTGACCTGGGTTGCTGCTTTCTCCAGAGGGGGAAACACCCTTTTTCACCATTAATTCCCACTCCACTCACCCACAACCAATTCCATCCAGAAGGACAAGGGCAGAAGATACAAAGGAATACCACTATCTGCAAGTTCCCATCTGACTGATTTGGAAATATATCACTGTTCATTCACTGACATTTAGTCAAAATCCTGGAATTCCCTCCCTAAAGGCATTGTGGGTCTACCCATAGTACATGGACTGTAGCGGTTCAAGAAGACAGCTTGTCACTACCTTTGCAAGGACAGCTAGGGATGGACAATAAATGCTGACCCCCCCCCCAGCGATGCACCCGTTCCATGGATGAATTGCGCAACAAAGAAATTCAAGAATTGGGGCCGGGGGGAGGGGCTAACAAATTGTACTGGGAGGAAAGCCAGCACTGCCAATACTCAGCTCAAACTCCATATCTGAGAGGGAGCCACTCAATCCTCATAGGACGTACTGGCAAGGCTTTTACCTACAGTCCATAGCGGCTCTGGAACTTACACCTCAATGGGTTTCCTTTGTAGGTTACACATTGCGCGCAATCTAGCACAGCTCAGCAGCTGGTCAAGGAAGAAACACACCAGGTCTCTGACACTCAAGAGTTCTACTGAGACTAGGGACATACTTATCCCCAGGCAAACCGTCATCACATTATCTCAGCCATTGGAGACTTTGTAAAAATTAACAGCAAAATTCAGTAACAACAGGTAAGCTTGTTAGAAGCGATCAATAAACTAGATCAAAGGATAGAAGACTGCACCAAAATTAGCTGTATGATGCTGACTCTAACTTGCATGTATTTTGTGATGTTCGTGGACAGGCTGCCTACAGAGCTAGGACCAGCACACTCAGTATCAGCTGAATATGCAGACAGACCTGCACCCCATTGCCCTTGTGCTGAGCAGGGGGCTGAGGAACTTGGGCTTCAGTCCAGATGGTTGCTCCTCTCAGTGAGACAGAGGGATGCCAGCAGGCACCCATAGGGAGGAGGAGGCAGACATAGCTCCCATCAACCCCTCCACCCTGAAGGTTCCTGACAGGCCACTCCAGAGTTATACTGCCCCTTCAGCTCCTCTCACCTGTGAAGCTGAAACCTGCAGAAATCCTAGCTGAAGAGTGTGAGCTAGCACAGGGCAAGGTGCTTTTAATGATCCTGGGCTCTCTCAACCCAAATACCCTCAGGGGCAACCAGCTAAGTCTTCCAGACCAATAAGAGTAGGCTCCCTCCACCTGCAACTGTGGACATCACCTGGACATAGTGGGAGGGGAAAGAATGGTTAAACCAAACGAGGGGACATAGGTGGCATTAGTGTCCCTTGATTGTAAGTAATCTTGTACTTTTGTAAAGATGCTTTCACTATTACTTTTAAAATACCTGCTGTAGTCTCTTTGTGGTAATCGGACCTGATGGAGTTGCACCCATTTAAGGTGTGATCCAAAAAAACAGATAAGCAGTATCATCCGACATCCCAAGGATGAAAGAAAGAACACTGATTATTCTTACAAACAACCCAGCCTTTGACCGCAAATAGTATTTGACATCAGAGGTTCTTGAGTCATGGCATTGATGATTGCAGCCATGGTAGTGCACATTAATGTGGACAACACTGAGGTTACTGGCAATGGGTAGGGATTATGCCATTCCTGCCCTGCTTAGTTCATTCACACTTGCACAGCCCGAGGAGTGAGAGCACAGAATCAGTGATGAGTCCACTCATCTCTGCAGCACCATCACATTCTATCTTTCAGTTTTATAGGGGAGCTACTGCCATTCAAGGCCAGGAGGCAAACTCTGAAGTAGTGAATACCAACCAGTAAGGGAATGGTGTCAACAAGATACCTTATGATTGCTCACAATGTGCTGCATCCTGAAGGACTGCACTGCATAGCGCTGATTCCATATGCAGTTGAGAACTGAAAACAAAATCTGATTCTGCACCATACCATGTTACTGCTCTGTCTCACTGACTGCTGCTGTCTCCTAAATGGCAAAGAGGGCTTATAAAGTGCAGACTCTTTACAGTGGGACATCTGAAAATAACACACACACAATCAAACTGAGAACAAAACACTTACTGATCAACAAAATGGTTCAAGCATTGCAGAGTTAACAGATGCACAAATCTGAGGACTGACCAAAGGAATTGCAAAGGATAAAATACTCTGGTGGGAGTTATATACAGGTCTCCTAGCAGTAGTCAGGATGTGGGGTGGAACATAAATCATGTGATAGAAAAGGCTTGTAGGAAAGACATTATTACACTCAACATGGGGACTTCAGTATGTAGATGGACTGGGAAAATCAGGGTGGTAGCAGATCCCAAGGAAAGGAATTCATGGAATGTTTATGAGATAAAGCACACTAGGGAACAGGCAAATCTGGATTTGATGCTGTGCGTGAGGCACTACAGAGGAACTTTGATTATCCGAAGGACACGGACAGGGAGTATTTTGTTCGGTTAATCGAATGCCAGATAACATTGTTTGGTCAAGCATGAGGACCATGTGATCTTGCCGGATAATCGAATGCCGGGTAATTGAGGTTCCTCTGTATATGATTAGGGAGCATAAAGAGAAAGAACCCCTTGGGGCAAAGTATTCAAAACAACATGGGTGCTACACCACTCTGGACCTGGGAAGAATGCTGGAGAATCTCACTGCCTGTGCTGTTTGACCATCCTCATTATGGGAAAAGATAGAAACTGATGTAATTGGGGAAAATTGGCATCCTTGATCCCAGATGTATTTGAGGACCAAGGATTGTCACAGTTGTTCCTTGGGATAAGCAGTTTGCAAAGAAATTCAGAAAGCTGTGACCTTGATAGACACCGGGAGGGAATTGCTTCCCAACCCTACCACAGTTCCTGCTCTGACAGATTATCCTATTTTGCTGATGATGGCATGGGACAATTGAAATTCACGTCTATATTGCATCTCTAATAGCTGTAAACAATGGCAGTGAGTCTGATATTTTCAGAGTGTGCTCGTTCTCCTCGTCCTCCTGTTTGGTCTGGGTGGGAGGATCGTCAGCTGTTGGCTCTCCCACTGGAAGCTCAGTAGCAGCTTCTGAAGGTTGCAGTTTTTGCTGGGCTCACTGACAATAATTTAATTGGTGTTCACTCTGACGCTGTCATCTCATTGTCAACAATGCCACAAGGAATGGTGCAAGCACTGGTTCCACTTCAAATGAATGATCAGATAATTTGTGGAGAATGTTAGAAATGTATTCCCTCACATCAGTCACAATGTATCGCTCACATTGTGGTATGGAAGCTTGCCTTCACAATCAGACCTATATCATGCCTAGCTAAGGAGCTCTGGGCTCTGCAACCTTATGGCGATGTATGTTGCAGAAACAAGATGTTACTTTGGGGGCAATTAAATGCACCTATTACCATGATTGCACCCCCTCCAAAAATACCCTCCAACATCTCAGCCTATGTCAAAACCCACATGACACCAGGATATAGTCCAACGGGTTTATTTGAAAATAATATCCAGCCCACTCCAACACTGGCACCTCCACATCATCTCAGACTATGTAATTACACCTTTACAGTTCGGTGCGAGAATGTGGCAGCTCCAAAGCATTGTGTTCCATTGTTGGATATGAAAAGTGTTTGAGAAATGGGACAGTTCGATGAGTGTTTGAAGCATGTATCTGCATAGCTTTTCATATCTAACATGACAGAATCAATGCAAATTCAGTCATGATTGTTTTTGGCTATAATTTGTAAGTTATTGGTTGCTAAACTTTTGCAAGACTCTAAAGTGGATGCAGATAGGTGAAATTACACAATTCAGTGCATGTATGATTAAAACAATTAACCCAACCTCATATAAAAATCATTTCATTATGCCCCAAACAGATATACAGCAACTTACTCCACCCACTCTACATGAAGGGATTGCCATTTGCTGCCTTTATTGTGCGTTTCAGTTTGTGCAAATTGTATGACATTAGCTTTGTATCCTCATGAGTGAGTTGCATGCTCCATCTGAAACTAAAGATAATTTCTCCCTCACCTTTTCCACTCTCCCCATCCCAAACTTCATGTTCCCTTTTGTGTTACAGTTCGTATGCCCCTGATGACCTTTTAGCCAATTCTCATTTCATTCAGCCCTTTTCTATTAAGATAACATCCTCCATTTATCCCAAAAGACCATGACTTTACAAATTGCTATACCTTTTTGGCCATGCACTCTCCTCATTGTTGAGGTGAAGATTGATTGTGAATTGTGTGACCATCCCACCCTCAACAGCTCCCTATTCCCTCCCATGTTGTATGAAATCCTACCTTTCTAGAATTGTCCCTTTCACTATTATCATTCCCTCAGCAACCCAGTCGAATCAACCCCAACCCTAGACTTGAACACCTCAATTTCCAAGAATTGTCCCCTGATTAAATCCCTAATGGTTAAAACCCAGCATCCCAGGACTGATCACAATGACCATTCCAGACTGTCATGGAAGAACAGCCTTGATTAATACCTCCACAGCTCCTCACCTGATGTACCATGGTCCCTGGATTAGTTACACTAGAACTGCAAGACTAACTGGGGCCCAATCCCTCGGCAGCAAGGACACCCAATGCTGGACTCCAGTCAGACCAAGTGCCTGACTGTAAGATGCATTGTGTGTAGATGTATGAGATGCTGCATGTGTATCCCTGTATGTAAAGTCACCTGGCAGAAGCCTCCATATTTCTGAGCTCCTCAGTGCAGTCCTGAAAGGTTGGAGTGATGCGTGAGGTGCTCAGGAAGGTAGCCATGATGATGTGATGATGCTGATGATTTGGTGATGCCCATCTGCACAGAGGAAGAGGGTGGTCCATGGAGCAAGCAGGGAAATGGTGGTGATATGGTGCTGGATAAAGGCCTAGAGAAGCAAGTGCCAACATTCATTTCAGAAATTGGTGCTATCTAGTTTCTCACTTGTGTTAAAAAATGTGATATTTTTATTAAAATGAAATTAAATTGAGAAATAAAAAGTCTTTTCCAGGTAAGTAGAGACTGATCAGCAATAGTTAGGCTTAGTAAACTATTCAAAACTGAGGTCTGGATTTTCAGAGTCGTGGACTCTCTTAATTTAAAATGGTGCCAAGACCTTAAGTCCAGAGGTTCCATTGCCAGTTTCAACAGATCTTATTTTCTTTGGAGCGAGGGAATGGAAAGGGGGCAGGGTCAGCTTCAACATGAGGGATACCCAAAATCAGCAGGCACTTTTCAACTCAATTCTGATTTCAAATAGTGACCAAATGTTTACTGGACTAAGGTCCATTTCCAGCACTGTGTGACTTATGATTTTAAGAGTTCACATAAAAGGTGGGAAAGGCCAGTGGTACTGCGTTGCTGTCAAGTTATTTTAATCCGCTGCTCTTTAAACTTTGAAAACAAAAATACCAAACTTGCAGTGTCTCCAAGTTGGAAGGTGAACAGCACTTGCAATTTCAACAGCTGTTTACTGAAATTGGTCTGAGATCTGTCATTATGGTATTATTACTGTACAATGACCTCCACAATCTGATCACTTTCACAATGGGACAGGGTCACGGAGAGAATGAAGGACTATAAATTCACAGTTGAGTTGATAGCTCCAAGACGATATTAAGGGATTAACTTTATTTAATATGGGACTATGAATAAAAGTGTTTGTGTTTATAAGGGATTAAATACGGAAGGGGTTTTAAATATATTGAATGTGCTTTTAACCACGATAATGCCTTTTAATATAGTGAAGCCCATAATAGATCATTTGAAATTCATCATTTTTCAACATGGATTTGGAGATGCCCAAGGTCAATTCTAGGTGAGTTGACGTGGTTGGTGTAGAGGCAAAAGTAGGTGAATTGGAGCCATGGGTTTTATTAGAAATACGAGGCCAAGAGGAAGGAGACTCTGGGCATGATTTACTCATTAAAAACAGCTAAAACTTTTACATCTTGTTAAATAATGACATTCAGCATAAAAGTGGAGTTTTGTCAGTTAAAAACAGAAGTTGCTATCTGTTTCACCGTCATAATGGTGATGAATGCTAATAGTCTCACAGTCATTACCATTGCAAAATTAGGGTCAATATGAAGGATCACTGGATCCCTACAGTATGTAAGCAGGCCGTTCGGCCCATTGAGTCCACCCATCCCTCCGAAAAGTATCCCACCCAGACCCATTCCCATCCTTGCAATTTAGGTGCGTTAGTCAGGGGTAAATATAGGATAGGGGAATGGATCGGGTTGGGTTACTCTTCGGAGGGTCGGTATGGACTTGTTGGACTGAAGGGCCTGTTTCCATATTGTAGGGAATCTAAATCCCTGTAACCCTGGATTTCCCATGGCTAATCCACCTAGCCTGCACAATCCCTGGACAGAATGGGCAATTTAGCACGGACAATCCACTGAAACTGCAAATCTTTGGACTGTGGGAGGAAACCGGAGCACATGGAGGCAACCCACACAGAAACTGGGAGCATGTGCAAACTCCACGTAGACAGTTGCTGGAGGGTGGAATCGAACCCAGGTTTCTTGCACTGTGAGGCAACAGTGCGAACCACCGAGCCACTGTGCTGCCCTTTGTACAACAATGGGGAATGGAGCAACTTTTGGGGAGAAGAAAAACATGAAGCAAAAAAACAGTTTAAGGGTAAAAGCAATCACAGAACTATAGTGGAGTGACACTGATAAAAAGGTAAGATTATGTTGACTGCCCTCTTCAACTACAGGGAGGAAAGGTTTGGCCAGGCAAGACCTATGCAGATTCAGGAACATCATTCACAACCTAGTTGTGAAAACTAAAAGTTCAAGATTACAAATTACATGTATTGGAGTTTGTCCATAATGAATGTTTTGAACAGTTCCAAACCTGTCCATTTGAAAAAGCAATTAGGAATTGCAAAACTCATACAAATGTCCAGAGCACTTTTTTAGTTCTTGGTATATGTTTTGATGACCAATTTGCATAATTAGCTGCATAAACAGATTTAATAAAGAGTTGATATGTCACCTTTAAGATAAACAAATGAATTCTGCAACTGGAAATGCAGTGAGTCATTGAATCATTCTAGGGCAATAGAAGCATTATAACCCTTGGTGTTGTCTTTGTATTTACGTCATTGTTTTCCCAGCTAACTGAATTCAATCACAAATAACCATTCATTTAAAATATTCCAGCAAGTTAAATAATGACACATGATTACCCAACTACACTAAAATTCCACATTACTTTGTATCATCTCATAAGTAAGGGAATTAGTTAAAATAAGGTTAAGACAAATGCAAAGTACAATGTTTTAACGTTTTAGAACCTGGATCTGCCGTATAGTTGTAACCTCAATCCTAATTATCCAGCAGGAAACTCTGAATTAATCATAAGTGACTATAATTATGTGGCATATTTTGATAACGAGGACTCACAGTTGAAGAAATATTCATCATAGATAATTGATGTCTGGACCTTGAATTGGAATCAAACAGATAACGATATTATCCCATCAGGTTGTTAGTTAAAGTGAAGGCTGCCAAAACATAATAAAATACCAGTTAAATGGAAGACTATTTTACAGCCCAATTTATACCATTCAGTTCCGTTACTCCATCTGTGACCTTGTTTTAATTTTCTTATGCTATCTAGGGGGCGGGTAGCCTTCATTCTTTCTAATCGCAAAATACTTAATGGTCCATTTTGTTTCCGTTTAGTGGGATTTGTTAGTGTTGATAATGGTGAGGAATTTTTCAGAGCTCCTTTTGAAGTTCTTAATAAAACTGATAACATTAGTAAGGTTACATCAGGGGCTTGAAATTGCCAATCAGTGACTCAAACATTTTCCAACTCTCCACTGGCATAAAGAAGAAGCAAAGCATTAAATTAATCAGTCGGAAAGCTAATTATTCGTTCGTTTGACACTTCCCTACACTCTCTATCAAACATGTGAACTTAATGAGCTGAGTTAAGGAAGATACTTGAGTTTGAAATGAAATTCGAAATCCTCTAATTACATATTAATTGAAGCAAGAATTATACTGGTAAAGTTAAAATATAAAACTAAACCAGCACACTCCATCCCCAATATTTATACTGGCAGGCTATAGGGCCATAAAGTTCTTTACTATAAAACTTTATTTCTTTTTGTAAATATATTTATTAGCAATTTTTTTAACTTTACAAACATAAATATAAAACTAAACCAGCACACTCCATCCCCAATATTTATACTGGCCGGCTATAGGGCCATAAAGTTCTTTACTATAAAACTTTATATCTTTTTGTAAATATATTTATTAGCAATTTTTTTAACTTTACAAACATATGAATTTATTGAAAAATACAATCAATAACAAATATCAGTATAATAAAAAGAAAACAAACACAAAACAACTACTGTCTCCTAACTAGTAACCTACCCTCTAATACAAAACAAACCCTAACACTGCAAAGCAACACCAAAAAAAAGCAAAAAAAAACCACAGAATATGGAACAGCTATGCTCGGCGCAAAGTTCCCAAACAGAGGAACGGGAGCATTGTATATATACTCGTATTAACTCAGGAGACCCCCACCAGGGCCCAGGGCTTGACAAATCTAACCATCCTGGTTGAACAAACGCCCTAGTTAAGATAACTGACAAATCTGTTTCCAAATAACTCAAGTAGGGCTGCCATGTCTTATAAAAATAGTCTGTTGTATGTGCACCATGTTTGTAAAAACATCCAAGGAAATGTGCTCCATAATTAATTTCTGCCATCCCAGCAAGACCGTGGGTTCTCAGACACCCAATTCATCAGAATATTCTTCCATGCACAGTATGCAAGAATATTAAGCAGTTTCTTCCAATGCCCATCTAAAGATGGTAAATTCGGTAGACCTAAGAGGAGAGATATCAGGTCTACTTTGACTTCAGTCCTCAATACCCTCCCTATCTCTCCCGCCACAGCGCTCCAGTAAACATGGAGCCTGTGGCATGTCCAGAAGCAATGGGTAAGAGTATTTTACATATTTTACATTTGAGGCACATTGAAGATGCCCTTTTTTTAAACTTCGCCAGACAGTCTGGTGCCAGATGAGTCCTGTGCAGAACTTTTAACTGTGTAACACATGTCCTATTACAGGTTGAGATCTTTTGAGTATTCTCCCATATGATAAAACTTTATTTCCAGATGTAAACTGGGACACTTCATTCTTACTTGTAACAGTTAGAGGAGACATTCTAACAGCTGGGAACCTCATATGTTTATCTTTACACACTCTCTGCATAGCTGCAACATTGTCTCCCAGGCACAGGAACTGCCAATATAATCCCTGGGACATTGTTGTTCCATCAAGTCCTCTGGTTGTCTGCGAAAATATTGGTGGTAGTGGAGTGTGGGATACACAAATCATACACATAAAATTTTGAGTAGAACTTTCAGAAAGGCAAGGTATGGTAAGAAGGCATTATTAGGCTATCTATAGATATTTCATATCAAATCATGTCTATGTTTAAGTGAATTGACAGTTTTGACAAAAATAATTTACTTCTCATAGAGTCATAGAGATGTACAGCAAAGGAAACAGACCCTTCGGTCTAACTCATCCATGCCAGCCAGATATCTCAACCTAATCTAGCCCCACATGCCAGCACCTGGCCCATATCCTTCCAAATTCTTCCTATTCATGTTCCCATCCAGATGCCCTTTAAATGTTGCAATTATACTAGCCTCCACTACCTCCTTGGGCAGCTCATTCCCTACACGCACTACCCTCTGTGTGGAAAAGTTGCCCCTTAGGTCTCTTTTATATCTTTCCCCTCTCACCCTAAACCTATGCCCTCTAGTTCTGGACTCCCCCCCCACCCCAGGGAAAACACTGTATCTATTTATCCTATTCATGCCCCTCATGATTTTATAAACCTCTATAAGGTCACCCCTCAGCCTCTGACGCTCCAGGGAAAACAGCCCCAGCCTATTCAACCTCTCCTATAGCTCAAACTCTCCAACCCTGGCAAAATCCTGGTAAATCCTTTCTGAACCCTTTCAAGTTTCACAACATCCTTCCAGAATTGCACACAATATTTTAAAAGTGGCCTAACCAACGTCCTGTACAGCCACAACATGACTTCCCAACTCCTGTACTCAATGCTCTGACCAATAAAGGAAAGCATATCAAACGCCTTCTTTGCTATCCCATCTACCTGCGACTCCACTTTCAGGGAGCTATGAACCTGACTCCAAGGTCTCTTTGTTCAGCAACACTCCCTATGACCTTACTATTAAAGGCAGCATGGTGGCTCAGTGGTTAGCACTGCTGTCTCACAGTGCCAGGGACCCGGGTTCAATTCCCACCTCGGGCGACTGTCTGTGTAGAGATTGCACATTCTCCTCATGTCTGCATGTGTTTCCTCAGGGTGCTCTGGTTTCTTCCCACAATCCAAAGATGTGCATGTCAGGTGAATTGGCCGTGCAAAATTGCCCATAGTGTGGGTTACTGTTTGGAGGGCAGTGTGGGCTGAAGGGCCTGTTTCCATACTGTGGGGAATCTAATCCTATCTAATTAAGTGTGTAGATTCTGCTTTCCCAAAATGCAATACCTTGCATTTACCTAAATTAAACTCCATCTGCCACTCTTCAGCTCATTGGCCCATCTGAACAAGATACTGTTGTAATCTGAAGTAACCTTCTTTGGTGTCCACTACACCTCCAATTTTGGTGTCATCTGCAAACTTACTCATGATACCGCTTATGCTCACATCCAAATCATTTATATATCTGTTGAAAAGTAGTGGACCCAGCACTGATCCTTGTGGCACTCCACTGGTCACAGGCCTCCAGTCTGAAAGAATATTAATTTGTAAGCAAAGGTGAACATTAGATTACAGTTGTTGATAAGATAGTACTTCACATCTGATAATGTACACTTGGCTTGTCTGATTCTCTGAATTTCCTAACTTAATCCATTAATGTTGTTAATCTACTTCTGACTTTTATTTCCACCCTTGCCTTCATTCTTTTGCTGCAAACTACCAGGACAGTGTTTAACTATAAGCTCAGCCAACAAACATTTCAGGAGGAGTCCACCATATGAAACAGCAGTGTGGAAGCATTCACTTATCAATGAGACATCATTTATCAGGGAAAACAGGCAATTTTTATTGTGATCTTGTGACAATTTGTGTAAATTGTGTAGCAGGTTCAGAAATGGTTTAGTTTGATGCCTCACATTCATTTGATATACTTTGACTCTAGCTTGGTAGAATTATTAGAATAGCCTGGTTATTTTCAGAATATCATTTTGTCCTTGTTACATGTATGATCCAGTAATACTCTGATATACTTGTGGAGATTGACAATTGTAGATCCACTATAAATTGACCATTACTTCCAAGCACTTAATGGTAATAGCTTTTGTAAGGGTTGATATTGTCAAATTAGGAATTACAACAATACATATAAGCAAAGCAATTTATACATCAAGAAATAGATTTAAAAGAAGTAGATTGTACTGCCTAATTAAAGAAAATAATATAGGATTTGATTAAGATCATAAGAAATAAGAACAAGTGTTGGTCATCTGGCTTCTTGAGTCTGGTCCACCATTCAAAAGGATCATGACTGATCTGACATTCTTCATGTTCAATTTACTGTCCTTTCCCCATAGCCGTTGATTCCCCTACTGTTCAAGAATCTACCTCAGCATTCAATATTCACAAGGACTATGCCCCACAGCTCTCTGGGACAAAGAGGGGTGAGAATCGTTTGAACTCCAAGAGAAGAAATTCCTCCTCAGCTCAGTCTTAAATTGGCACCCTTTTATTCTGAGACTATGTCCTCTGGGTTCTAGACTCTCCCATGAGTGGAAACATCATTTTCAGCTTTTACCCTGTCAAGCCCCTGAAGAATTTGATATGCTTCAATGAGATCATCTCTCATTCTTCTAAACTGTAGGGAGTTCCAATCTGTTTAGCCTTTGCTCATAAGAAAACCCTTCATTGCCTCTATAAAGAAAGTTACAGGAGAGTCCTTTTGCGCCGTTCAGACTCCCAGAGTAGGCTATTATTGCAAATAGATTTCAAAACAGATTAGTTTATAAATACTTTATTGCCTCACCTCCTTTGAAATACTTTGATTTCTTCTGAGGTAATTAGTCTGCTTTAGCTCTTTGGAAAATACTGAAGAGCTTTAATCAGTTTGTCAACTTTGTACTGTACATTTGAAGGAAAATATGAGATTTGCCTTTCCCGGTTAATAGTTTCAGAGATGTAGAAATAGTTGCCTTAATTTGTCTATGTTTAAAATATTATTTTTTTTCATTTTCATTGATTCAAACACTGAGAATGTAAAAGTCATATAAGTTATCATCAGGCATTACATTGATATAATTATTCGGATTCTAAGGAATCTTGCTCACAGTGGTTTTTAATGTTATTGTTTGAGTATTTCCGGTGGTTCAGCTGACTGTGTTACTGGGCTAAATTCCAGCAGGGTAAGAGGTTGGGTGACAAGCCCACAGTCCACTTGCTCCTCTCCTACTCTCATCCTTGCTGGTATTCTATTTGGAACTACAATAAATTAGAAATCTCAGCTGGGGACTGGCCATAACACATGTCAGATGTCTACTGGAAGTACAGGATATCCACAGATTCCCCTTAATTCACATTTCTCACTTTCTGAAAGAAAACTCCATTAAAGTCGTCAAACATAATTTCCCTTTCACAAAACCACAATGACTCTGCCTAATTGGACTCAGTCTTTCTAAGCAGCCTGCAATAACCTCTGTAATAATAAATATCAGCAGTTTCCAAATAACAAAGGGTGAGCTAACTAGCTTCTACTTCTGTTTTTTATTGACATCCTCTCTTGATTTGAGGAGTTATATTAACACATTTTCCAGTGGGACCTTGCAAGAATCTAGGGAATTTTGGAAAATTAAAACCAATGCGAAATTCATCAGGTCCTGGAGTTGCAATAATTTTCTCAGTAGCTATTCTTGGTGATTTTAATTGTTTAATGTTCCTTCTCTCTTTTCAGCTCTTGATTCACAATTATTTCTTGTAAACTATGTGTATCCTATGTGACAAAGAAAGGTACAAAATATATGTTCAACTTATCAGTCATTTCTTTATTTGCTATTATTAATTTAAATACATCGACAAATAATTACTAGTTTTTAATACTTCTACCTTATGACAACTCGCTCTAATTTATCACACTTTATTGTTCTTTGTTAACTTTGCTTTTAATTGTATTCTGTCAAATCTTTTGACCAGCCACTACTGTTTATGGAATTGTACACTTTTTATCTTTTAATTCAGTACAATGTTTAACCTCCATAGTTAGCCATGCATGTTGTAATTTTTCCCTATTGTCTTCCTTTCTCACTGGAGTGTGTCTTTAAGTGTTATGAAATTTCATCAGAAATATTTGCCTCTGCATCTTTACTGACCTATCAATTCACTCAATCTCCCAATTCAGTCTTTATTCATACATACATAATTGTCCTTTATATGAATTTTAAAAACAAGTCTTAGATCCACTCTTCTCTCCCTCAACCTGAGTACATTTACATTATCATCAAAGCTACCTGGGTGCATTTGAACAATGAGGTAGTCAGTTAATCCAGTCTCATGCACACAACCAAATCTTTCACAGCCTGATCTCTGGCTATGGAATATGCTGCTGTATGAAAGTGACTTAAAAACACACACTATAAATTTATTTTCCAGACTGATTTTTGAACCTGATTAATCAAATCTATAGTTTTAAATCATTCCATTATTATCAGAATATCTTTATCATGAGCTCCCATTATTTTGCATGGTTCATTTTTCAGTGCAATGCCTTAACCAATCAGAATCAACCTGCCTGAATTAAAACTAAAGCAAAGCCTTTCAATTACTATGAATGGCTGTATTCTTCATGGCAATGCTTCAAACAATCAGTACTCTCATTTAATGCATTCTGGATGTTGATTTTTCTCCTTGAATTGGTACTGTTCTATTGAATGCAAGACCAAAGGCTTTGACAAATATATCTTTTTTTCAGCAATGTTCATAGTAATGATTACCATATTCCTAAAGTCAATGATGGGAATAAATACACCAAACTCTATTGGATTTGTGCATGGCATCTTGATGTCAACAAAAGTCCATCCAACTTTGAAGACTTTATTTGGAATACTATTTGGGTGGCAAAGTTTGCTGTTTTTCATCCTTTTGATAGCTTTTTGCAGCTCATCCACCCATGGTCATTCACCTGGATTCTACCACAAAGATAACCATCATTTGTGATACCAATCCCGTGAAGAGTTACCACAAAGAAAGGTAAAGTGAAAAGTAGCAGAGGAAAGCAGGATTGCCCATTAAAAAGTTAAAATGATCTCCTTGCTTGGTGGATAAGTGTCTGTTGAAAGATGGTGATTATGAAAATAATTAACTAAACAAATCACAGTTGGGATCCTGTCATTGCAGCCATATACTCTCTAATATTGTTGAAACAAGTTTCCATGGTTATGTTTGAAATAAGTCTTAATAAGAGAAAGAGAAGAGTGAAGAACTTTCAATAATAAACACTTAATACCTTCAGGAATCCTAAAGTGTTTCACCTAAACCTGATGGCAGGTTTCCTGCTAGTTTGTCCAAAGTAGTGCTTTTTACAGTTCTTGCATGTTATCTTGTAAATGAGGTAAAAACAATGACTGCAGATGCTGGAAACCAGATTCTGGATCAGTGGTGCTGGAAGAGCACAGCAATTCAGGCAGCATCCGAGGAGCTTCGAAATCGACGTTTCGGGAAAAAGCCCTTCATCAGGAATAAAGGCAGAGAGCCTGAAGCGTGGAGAGATAAGCTAGAGGAGGGTGG
>NC_057733.1:20015740-20031824 GCF_004010195.1 Chiloscyllium plagiosum
GCTCGTTGTTGTGGTTCTGTTCGTCGAGTTGGAGGTTTTTGTTGCAAACGTTTCGTCCCCTGACTAGGCGACATATCAGTGCTTGGGAGCCTCCTTCGAAGCGCTTCTTTGGTGTTTCCTCCGGTGTTTATAGTGGTCTTTCCCTGCCGCTTCCGGTTGTCAGTTTCAGCTGTCCTCTTTAGTGGTTGGTATATTGGGTCCAGGTCGATGTGTTTGTTGATGGAGTTTGTGGATGAATGCCATGCCTCTAGGAATTCCCTGGCTGTTCTCTGTCTGGCTTGCCCTATGATAGTAGTGTTGTCCCAGTCGTATTCATGTTGCTTGTTGTCTGCGTGTGTGTGAATTTGACTGGGACAACACTACTATCATAGGGCAAGCCAGACAGAGAACAGCCAGGGAATTCCTAGAGGCATGGCATTCATCCACAAACTCCATCAACAAACACATCGACCTGGACCCAATATACCAACCACTACAGCGGACAGCTGAAACTGACAACCGGAAGCGGCAGGGACAGACCACTATAAACACCGGAGGAAACATCAAAGAAGCGCTTCGCAGGAGGCTCCCAAGCACTGATGATGTCGCCTAGCCAGGGGACGAAACGTTTGCAACAAAAACTTCCAGCTCGGCGAACAGAACCACAACAACGAGCACCCGAGCTACAAATCTTCGCACAAACGTTAAGTATTTGGTCTGTGTTTGTTGTTTTTATGTAGATACTGGTTTGAAGTTCTCCATTAACTGTACGTTCAACTGTCGTGTCTCAGAATGGGAGTCTGTTGTCTTTCTCCTCCTCTTTTGTGAATTTTATGCCTGTCAGGATATCGTTGATGAAGTTGTGTGTTTCTTCTAATTTGTTCCATTTTGTGATGACAAAGGTGTCATCTATGTTGTGGACCCAAAGTTTGGGTTGGATAGATGAGAGGGCAGCTTGTTCAAGTCTCTACATTACTGCCTCTATTATGAGGCCTGATATTGGTGATCCCATTGGTGTTCCATTGACTTGAAAAAAAGAACCAGAAATGACATCACCCACCTTAAGAAACCAAGACCTATAAATGGAGAGGTGGGGCATACACCAGCGCTTCACCAGAGACTCTCACTGATGATGTTACCTAGTATGGTGGGGAAACATCTGAAAACACACCTTCAAGCTCAGCGACCTAACTTACAACTTAGGATTAAACAAAGCCGGCAGGAATTTATGAAAGGAAAATCATGTTTAATAAATTTACCAGAATTTTTTGAGGATATAACTAGTTGAATAGGAAGGGAAAATCAATTAATGTGGTGTATTTGGATTTTCAGAAAGCTTTTGATAAGTTCCCTCAGAAGTAAGTGGGCAAAGTTAAAGCACGTGGGAAGGGGTGATATATTACCATGGATCATGAATTTTCCATGTGGCAGACAGTGACTAGGTGGATACCGCTTCAGTTGTTGGATAGACTATATACAGGAAAGGTATTTTCCCTGACTGGGGAGTCTGAACTGAGGTGGAGTGGAGGAGTTGGAAGGGAAGGGTGGGAATAGGCTCAGGATATGGTGTGGCCATTTCAGCAAAGAAACACTTCTTCATTCAAAGGGCAGTGAAACTGTAGAATCCTCTAGCACTGAAGGCTGTGGAGGCCAAGTCACTGAATATATTCAAGAAAGAGATAGATAAATGTTGAGATTTTTAAGGCATCAAGCAGTTTGAGGAGAAAGGAGGAAAATTGCATTCAGATAGAGGATCAACCATGATGTTTCTGAATAACAGAGCAGGCTCAGAGGGCTGAATGGCCTCCTCCTACTTTTAGTTTCCATGTCAGATTTCCCAAACCCTTGACCTTCTTGCCAAAATCTTAGTGTCATTGCAGCAACAGTCCTTCAATCCCTTTATGAGGAGCATAAAACATGAAAACACCCTCTTCCTTCCTTCAGGAGTCCATACCTCATTGAGTGTCTGAAAGACTAGAAGTTAAAAAGAGAAGATCCTCATGACCTCTGCAGATAGTTTACCAGGTGGTGAGCAGAGATTCCAGCTAACAGCTAACAGGCAGATTCGATGAAAGGCCACGAATCCATATGTCAGGATGCCACTTTATTTTACAACTCTTTCATGAGTAATGAAGAGAGCCCTGAGAACTGCAACTGATTTTCAGAGTTATATTTTGTGCAATGATTTGATATTACTATTTACATTGTAACTACAAAGTCTGGCTTTGTTTACTAATTATTTGCTTACCACAGATTCACACTGCAGTGTCTAACAACAATTTCAATCTGACTGAAGAAAGAATTATAGTATTAGAAACCTGAATTCACAGAAAAGTGAAAATGTCGTAAATCATTATGCATTAATAAATTTAAAAATGTCTGTCCAGTTCTGCTAACTGGTATTTGACCATTTAATGTGTTCCATCATGCTTATGGCATAATGTAATGGTCTTACATTCATTAAAAAAAGAATTGCCAATCAAACCCCTTTAAAAAGGGAAAGCTTAACTTGAGAACAAAAGATACAGATCATGGAATGGACATTTGAAAATCTCTAAATGAAGCTAGCTCCATTGTTGCATATGTGTAAAGAAGGGTTGAGGTTAATGGCTACTTAAGTGCTGGCTCATTTCCTATGCTTCCAAATGGATCCCATTTCAACATTTCTGTTTTGTGATTCCTGCCTTTTATGGTCTCACTTTGTTGCCAAGAATGCTCAAACGTTTAATTTTGTATTTAATGCAAGGTTATAAATTTAACCCCTCCACCCCTTTCATTCTGACACATTTCTTTGTTAAAGGCTGAGTGTGCGGTTGAGGTATTTTATGACTTATTCCGGACTTGGCTTTTTTCAGTAGTATACATACATAAAGTTTTAAAATTTGAGGGACAACTATGTACACTTGAGCACACTTAAAATCAGCTTTGTTGAGGTCCAGTTCCTCCCAAAAGTCAAGCTCGTCTTCAAATGCAGTTGATCTTATTAGAATACCATTGCACTATGTTTCTCCCAATGGAATCCTACCACATTATTTCTAACTCCGTATGAAGTGTTCCACAAAGGGAATATTAGAGCTTTTGGAGGAAGTCCGATAGATCCACATGGAAGAAATAATAAATTATTCAGGATTTCTACTGTTGTCGATACCCTCTAATTATATCCTGTAGGACTAACTATATATTCCTCAGGATTACTTTGTTATGAGTGTAAAGTTGGTTGGAACAATTATTCAAATTCATATTTAATGACTAAAGTAATAATTTAACCCAATTTTTACCAGCAGCTTGTGGGGAACTCCCTGCTATTGTTATTTACCTTCAGCTCATCACTGCGACATTGTGGGGGTAAACACACACATTATCATCGCTTGCTAAATACCAGAAAGTTGAAGTAATGTTAACTGTTTAAAAAGACCGGGAGTTAGAGAATGTAGTCTCTTTTCTTAGGATATAAAACCAGTGAGAAGCATGCTGATTTAGCAGTTAAATGAAGCTGGACACATTCTAATTTCTTTGCAATAAAGTTCTCTTTCCCTACTGTGCTTTTGTCCATGCTTTCCCATTTTGAATTAAATGTGACTGAACGTTCTTGATTGTTTTACCACTGTAATGACTTGGAATACAGGGACAGATGGTCCCACACTTAACTGGAAATTCCTGCTCACCCTTTTAGAGGCAAAGATTGACATCTTTGAAAGCCATTTATGTGGGGGAGGGGAAGGTCCAAGTCAGCTTGGGAGTTCCCTATAATGGCAATTCTACTTTATTAGCCCATAAAGGGACTCAGTATTGAGAGAAGAACTGATCACTAGAACACCAGAATGGAGTCTCGCTGGGGAGGTTGCGAGGTAAACTCCTTGTGTGTTCATTTTTAAATATTGGGCGTGAGTCCTTGACTGAGACAGGAAATGTACAGGCAACATGTATTCAATGCCAACCGTGAACAAACCTTTAGGCGGATTGGGATATTGTGTAATATAAATTTTATTTTTGTCTCATACAAGTCTAAATAAATCATTTAAAAAATGAGCATTTGGTTTATGCGAAAGAAAAAGAAAATCTGCAGGTTTGTGAGAAAAGAACATTGCACATTTTAACAGAAAATACTTGCCAGTATATGTTAAGCCACAATGTAGACCAAGATCATGGATTCTTCAACATTAAAGGTTTGGAGTAAAAGGAGGTGAATAACTGATCAGCAAACATACAGATTTACTCATTTATTAGGATACTTAGTTAACTGCTGTAATTCGGGGGTGGGGTGGGGGGGGGGGGGAATTGTTGTGATTAAAAGACATGCTTATTTGTGTATAGGTAGAAAATATATGCAATGGTTTAGGAATCAGCTTTCTCACTATATTTCACAATTAGATGGTTCAGAAAAATATTCTTGGATACTTACAAAATCACATCATGACCTGTTGTAAACAGCACCGAGAATTAAGTGGTTCGAGGTAACATTCCAATTAATGAGTAATTCACAAGTCTATCACATTCTAAGTTATATTCTGCTCCCAATGTAAATTGAAAGCAATATCATGACTAAAATATTGTCCTTGTTTTGCTATTTGTGTTACAAATATTGATCTGCAAGCTGCATTCTCAAAATGATGGCTTGCTAACAAATAAAATATGCTTCCTGATTTGCATTAAACATTTTCTATTTACTGCAACAAGAGGACTTCTTTGGCTGTTGTACTATCCTCATGATAACCTCAAGTCCACTGTTGGAGCATTGCTGTATTTAAGATGACAAAAATGATCATGTTCTCAGATCCCTTTAGGAAACAGTGCATTGAAAGTCTCTTTACAGTTCCTTTTCTTAAGGCTCTTCATATTTCTAATTCCTCCAGCTGGTAAAACTGTTCATTAGCTCCCACAATAATACCTGGATCTGGATCTCTGTGAGAATAGTCTTCTACTCTGGTACAAAATTCAACAGCTACAAGCCAGTTTCTGCACAACCAATTCAGTACTTCTCGTCTGTTACTTTATGCATTTCTGTCAACAAATCCCTTCGACTCTATTATGCGATTTCTTTAGATTTGTAACATGCACTGATCTTCAAATTAAACCTATTATATAAATCCTAAGAGTGTTGGAAAACAAGCTACAAATACTGTTGTCAGATCAACAAATAAATACTGAGTCAGAATAATTGACCATGAGAGTATATAATAGTTATTTACCAAAAACAATTAACTTTGCTGGCAAGTTAAAAAGAACATTTTTTTGGACAGCTTGACTGTGGCAATTAAATGTCATATTGAAAATAGAGAACCACTGAGCTGGAAAGGCAGTAGCAACTCCGAAACAAAAAATGACTGTAGCCAGCAATTTTGGGAAAGAATACAAAATCTCCCTGCGCTGTTTGATTTATTGCCTGTGATACCATGCATTTGACTGCAGCACCCACAGTGTGAGGTAGTGCTGAGCTGCATGACCTGTAAAAATAAGTCTATTAACCCTAATCAATCTCCCATTATCCTCTTTCATCCACAATTTAGCTGGTAGAGGATGGCTATGTCCTGCTGCTCCATTCCAAACAAATCTATTGTCTTGCCCCTGATCAGGCCCCATGAATGGAAATTGGCTTCTTCACAGCAGTGGAATTACCACTAGTATATAAAGAAAACACTTTCATCTTTTAATGAGAAAATGGGGGATTGTTTTCATTTTGAATCACAGAGGCTAATTGAAGCTGGACATTCACACAGAATGATGTGGGTTTCAGGTCTATCTCAGAACAGTTCCCAGGCCATCTGACAGCAATCGCCCCAGCAGTTGGTCAATGGTTTTACAAAACTTCCTGTTGTAATTAATCAGCATATCCATTCAGTTTAAGTAGTTTAGCACAGGACCTTATTATTCAGTTAATGAAGGTTTTATTTGCCGATTATATGCCTAGAAGCTTTGTGTTGTTGATATGTTCTTTTTCTTAACTCTAGCTTTTAGGGACAGAGAAGGAGAATCTCAGCACAGGTAATTAAAATGGAATGGAATTAAACTCAATTGATATGCCTAGACACTAAGACTAAATGAGAAACATTTTAGATTTTATCCAAATCAAGCCTAATGTTGAAAGTGTTGTTTCACTTTATTTAAAGGGACATGAGCACAATTGATTGTTATACCAAGATGTGGCTCTATGCCTGTTTACATGAGCTTTCCTAATTTATTTTGACAGTTTTTAATTCTAGTTTTATAAATGTTGTTTACATATCTGAATATATATATAATATATATATTATATATATTTTATATATATATATATATGTACTTAATCACATAGCCAAGAGCCTTAAAATGCTTACTTCTTTTCATCAATCACTTGGCCTTTAAACATTTTGTATGTCTTGAAGATCGTACTAGGAATGACATATCATTTACCCAGAGTTTGTTGATTCTTTTATAAGCAGTTTGACATATTGACGGCCATATAGCACAGTATGGGAACACATGGTATATACTTTGCGCCTTCAATGTATGACATGAGATAGCAAGTGATTAAAGCCCATACTGGCACAATATAAATGAATGTGAACGCTAAGTCACACAGCACCTTAAGAAAAGTACAATGATTTGATTTTATTCATTCAGGGAATGTAGACTTCATGGGTTGGGCCAGCATCCATTGCACAGACGCATGTCCGATGAATGCATAACCATTGTGGAGAGCAAACAAACAATGTATAATTAATTATTGATACCTATGAGATGTGTTACACTTATATCTTATTATTTCTACCCAATGATATTTGTATAAATAATTTTTAGCTGCCACACCTGCAGATTTGAGATTTGTTTTCATCATTTCAACTCCTTAGTAACCCTAATGTAACATCAAAGAATAAGTCATTTCTGAGTGCTCAAGTGAATGATACAGCATAACAGACCGTGGAAGATTTATCATTTGAAGTGATTTGTAAATACGGAATGCAACAATTATTGGAGAAGGAGGACTGTGTGGCATGTAAGTCAGGGATGTGCTATCACCCTTACATCTGACTTCCCAGTTGGATACAAAAGATTTTATGTAATTATTTGAAGAAGAGCAAGGGATATCTTCCCAGTATCTTGGTGAACATTCATCTCTCAACCCAAATTGATTGAAAAGATGTACCTGCTAATTATCACATTACTGTTGATGGGATCCTAATGTATATGGATTTGATGGTCTACTTCCTGAATTACAGCAGCAACTACACTTTGGGAGTGCTTAATTGGTTGTAAGATGTTTTGAGGCATCTTGATATTATGAAAAGACCAATTGAAAACCAAGTCAGTCCTTTGCTCACACTTATTCACACAGCTGAATCCACTACCCTCGAACAAGTTGAAAGCTTTGTCTGTTAACAAATCAGTGTTGGAAGGTCATGCTGCATATTCATAATTACAAAGTAGACTCAGTAATTATGTCCTAAACTCAACCATTATGTCTATTATTCCAAAACTGGATGAAAGCCAGTTCAGACGTTATTGTGTGATCCATCAAGCAGAATGCATGTGCAAGTATTGGTTCACATTATTTAAGAGAGGGATTAATTACTTAGTATATTAAAATGGTGAGTAAGTAAGTTATATAGATTAGGACAATCCCAAAATTGATTCCCAGCATGTGCTAACTACATTGATTTCTGGTGAGAGAATAGAGATGCTTGAATTGATGTCAGAGAAGCTGGAATAAGGAGTGTAGATGGTTCCTGCTGCAGCTCACTACCCCGTTTTATATCCATGGACATCAAATGAGAATGAACTATCTGCAACTGAGCATTTATAAACGCCAACAGTCTATGTTCACAAATTGACATTAAAACAAACTCCTGAAGATCTTTAGCTGGCACAACAATTTCCTCTTGTTCTATAATTAGTCATGAATAAAATCTCTCCTGCTCACAGAAGTGCATGCCAAAAAATAGCACAGTTGTCTATCCATGTTATGCAGTTAACTTTGACCTGAGCTATAGGCTGGAACATATCCATGGGCTAGATAGAATTTCCAGTCCAGTCAGTACAAGGTTTATGAAGCTATGAGTTGTATAAAATCTAAATGCCCTAGTACTGAACTAATGTGCTTTTTCTTTACCATGTTCTTTAGAAAAATTAATTGTTAGGGTTTATGGGTAGTTCTGACCCAGGATAAAGAACAATTACTGATAAGGTAATTAGCTCTTTTAAAAAAAACCTTTTTTCTCTTTGTTCCTTCATGGGATGTGGATTTCACAGCAAAGTAGGCATTTGTTGCTCATCTCTATCTCATCTTGAATGGAATGGCTAACTGGCATTTAAGGGTCAACTACGTAGATGTTTGACTGGTGTCACATTTAGGTCAGACTAGGTAAGAAGACAGCAGATTTCCTTCCCTAAAGGGCATTACTGAACCAGATAGGCTTTTATGACTATCAATGATGATTTCATAGTCACAGTTACTGAGATTAACTTATTTTATACCTTATGCATGAACCTTTAAGGCACTGAAACTGAATACATTGTGAAAACAGTTTCAATGATTATCATTTTGTTTTTTTAAAAAACTAATAATTTGACTTTCCAACATCAACTTGTATTTATACAATGCTTTTAATGTGGTAAAATGTTACAAGATGCTTTACAAGGATGTTAGCAAAATAAAAAGATCTTAAAAGAGGGGTAGTTAAGAGAGTGTGTGGACAATCTGTATCGTGTAGGGGTCTGAAAACTAAAGGCATGGCTGCTAAAGGTGGAGTAATAAAAGTCGGGGATGCACAACTTAGAGAATTTTCAGATTTGTAGGGCTGGAGGAGATTACTGGAATGGGGAGAAATGAAGTCTGTTGAAAGGTGAATTCTCACACCTATGCTGCATCATGTACTAGTTAACTAGTAGGTTTACTGCCACTATCTCTTTTGCCTGGTGGGGATCTAGAGGTATCTGTTCATCTAGTGTGGTAGAGTAAAACCACTCTCCTGTGATGAGAAGATGCTCATGCCATAAAAAAGGTGGTGTTTATCATAGCATCTATATACAAGTTACATTTATTCAATAGACATTGTTATAGGGACTAGGAAGAAGATCCAGATGGTACGTCTTCCTCCTTTATGATCTTAAACTGTTCTACTCTGAAATCCATATGACTTCATTGTAGTGGATCATTCTCAAGGCACTCTTCAACATTAACCTGTTCAGACCCTCACACCCTTTTACAACATGTTCTTGAAGGGATTTGTAAAGAAGGATGAGATCATTAAAATGAAGGAAGTACTAGCACAGGAATTTGACAGAGTTCAGTAAGCACAGTGGTTAGCACTGATGCAGGTGGGGAAAAATTGGTGGGATTCCTGAGTGAGCAGGTAGTGCAAAGAGTGTACTCAGTCCACAGGGTGGTTGTATGGGTGTGAGTTACAATAAAGATGTCAGAATTTTGGAAGAGGTGAAGTTTTCAAAATGGGGGTTTTCTGACAAAGTAGTATTGGGAAAAACTGATTCAGGAGTAACAAATGAGTGGATGAAAGTTCCACCTGCAAATGTGCTGAGACGGATATCTGTCGGTATGTGTTGATACAATGATGAGACAAGTAATAGTAGAGAAAACACAGTTTTGGAAGTTACAGGAGAAATCATGGAGGATAAATAGGTAGATTTGCAAAAATATTTGTTGATGCAGAATGCAGCAGCAAATGTGAGATTTTCAAGAACGTACAAATATTTTTATTTCTGCTTTCATCCTGAACAGGAACGTACCACTCAGCTCGAGGGGCCTATTCCATCATTCAGATAGCTCATTGCTGATCTACATCTTCAAATCATTTGCTCATCATACATAACTCAATAATTCATATTGGTTAACTTACCAAATCTCAATTTTTAAATATTCATATTGGCCTAACATTTTAAGAGAAGACTATTCTAAAACTTCCTTAGTGTGAAGTTTGTATGCTGTATTTAATTCAGTGAAGAATTATGGGTCATCTAGGCAAACTCAATGTTTAAGTTCTAAGTTAACACTCAACCCAAAATGTTAATTCTGATTTCTCTCCACAGATGCTGCCAGATTTGCTGAGCTTTTCCAGCAATTTCTGTTTTTGTCTCGATGTTCAACTTCCCAGTTTTGTGTAAAATTATACACTGCTGCAGTAAAGCTGCTGTTTGCTGTTTACTTAGAGAGACCGCTTTCCTTTTAAAAGACTAAACTATAAAGAATTGAAATCGATATTAAGAGTCTTCTTCTGTTCATTCCACTCAATGAAGACTTCCTTCTTTTGAGGCTCAACCACTTAGAATGGTTGCCTTTGGATCATTCTGGATATAAAGGTGGGACCACTCACATGGAGACACTGAAATGTCCATGTCCCTGCAACCATATTAGAAGCATTCTTCATTGTTGGGCTACTCTCCCATTACCCCAGCTCTGAATATATACTCCAGGGTTGGCTGGGCGTTCCATATTCGCTGTGGCTCCCCCACTCAGTTAGATTAGATTAGATTAGATTAGATTACTTACAGTGTGGAAACAGGCCCTTCGGCCCAACAAGTCCACACCGACCCGCCGAAGCGGAACCCACCCATACCCCTACATTTACCCCTTACCTAACACTACGGGCAATTTAGCACGGCCAATTCACCTGACCTGCACATCTTTGGACTGTGGGAGGAAACCGGAGCACCCGGAGGAAACCCACGCAGACACGGGGAGAACGTGCAAACTCCACACAGTCAGTCGCCTGGGAGGTCACACAAGAAGGGTGCACCTGCCTCTGGGCAGGAGACACTCAGCAAGCCTGGGCCTTCTCGCCACCTTTGCCTGTAGTACCCAGCTAAAACTCTAAGACCACTGCAGAGCAGGCTCCATCCACACCGACTGCAGGTCATGGGACTGCACAGGAATGTTATGAGAGGGGAAGGAGAGTAAAAGAGCTTCTGAGAGCACAAAGGTGGCTCAGATGACATATCAATGTAAATACCCTTGCATATTTATAAATATATGTGCACTTTTCCAATGGGCTGTATGAGCGAATGTCTGCAACTGCACCATTGAAAGCACAGAGACCAGCCATCCCATACAATATTATATGGTCCAAACTGTGAAGTGAGCAGCCCCTGCACCATAGGAATGAAATGGGAAAACTTGCAACTAGGGTCAATCTTTCTAGATTGCAATACATTGTTAGTGCATCACAAGCATAACAATATTGCTTTGTGTGGTCAAGAATGCTTGGGGTGAGAATCCACACATGTTAATGGGTAAGGTTGACATACAGCATGCATACCTCACTGGCATCATTTAGCTTTAGTGTATGGGTGTGTCTGTAATGCTGTTGCCCTTTCAGTGGCCTCTTACCTCTTATAATTGAAGCCCCTTCCCTCACAGGAGGAAACACTTACCCCACGATTTCTGGGTGTAGTTGCAGCCGTTTTTATTTCCATTTATGCACTTGTTATATATAGCATAACAATGAATATGTCTCAACATCTTAATGAACTGCCAAATGTGCATATTCCCTCTTGGTAACCCTTTCTGTCCATCCTGTGGACTTACACATGGCTCCATTCAATGCATACATATAATTCTTTACCTGCCCAGACTTTACCTACCCCTCCCCCCCACCTCCCCCAGCTAAATATAGTTAAACATGTCAGGTACAATCTTCCAACTGCCCCCATCACTCTCCATGGACTGACCATGGCCTACCTCAGTGAGGGACCCTGACAACCCCCAATGATGAGTGATCACAGCCTTGACTGACTTCTGTGCAGCTCTTCAACTCTTCTCATAACTCCTCGAGATGTTTGTGCTAGAACCAAGTGCTGGCTGTGGCCCACTCGCCGGGCTTAGAGATTCACTCTGGAATTACTTCCATAAATATTTCTCATGCTTTATCTCTCTCCTCCTTCATAACTCTGCTTAAAACCCATTTGCCTTCTACATCAATTTTTCTTAAATTCTGCACACCATTGTGACACTGTTAAGTTCTCTATCGGAATGAGAGTTCTTTCTGAGATAGTTGAATTAATGCACATTTCATTGCCAATGTTGGAACCATATCTCATTTACAGAGAACTTTGGTCCCTTTAGCATTTTTAGGAAGCGGATGTTCCTCAATTATATCACCAGTTCTCAGTGTTTAACAAAACAACAAAAGGCAAAAGAGATGGATGTAGCAAAATACCAGAATATTGATTGTTAGTTCATTTTTAAAATGAGGCCTGAAATATTCCCTCTAACTAATTTGATATTTGCAGGTATACATTTTGGAGATTTATTACATATTACCCATATTCAAATCCTATGGCAGCTGCACTGAAAATATTCAGTTTCAGCATTTACAGGCAGCAAGAACTAAACAGCAAAGAGATTCTTCCCTGTAGTTTGAAATCACTTTAAGATTTACTGATAAGTAAATCATTCAAGGATTTTTGTTTCTTTACTTCTATTTGCTTCAATTCCCTTACCTCACAACTGAAACAAGCAGTTCCCTGTTTCTGCTGATTTTTAATCTCAATTTTATTATACTCTCACCCTTTTTCTCACCCTTTTCCAGGCAGTTTGCCAGTCTATAACTTGTTCCAACTCCAGAGGTTAGGCTGCAAACACCTCTGGGACTCCTTAATAGTATTGCTCTGTAATTGCTTGGGAGGAGCCTCAGACCAGACTAAGAAAAGTGCATAATTAGTTTTGCTTTGATCCTCAAAACAATGGGACAAGCCACCAGTGTAATTCAGGAATCATACCAAGTTTAAAATAATTTCTTCTTTAAAAAAAGTCAGAGCAATCCAAGTTTCTCAGGGGTTCATACAGAGGGTGCCTGAATTTTGAACACAATATCCATTCATATGTGCTCAGGTGCATAGTTCTTTCTGAGCATTGCTTGCTTTTTTGCAAGCTCATTGTCTTTGTAGACAGAGAGACTTGAAGCATTATAACAGTCATCTCTTCATCTGGTTCTAAATACAGAGTGGCCTAGTTAAGTATGAGGGTCTATTTTATTACTTCTTGCTAATCAGTTTGAAAGGGAGCAGCACTGTCCCTTGGGGGCTATGTATGTGCTTAATTTGAGTGTGCTTAATGTGCCTTAGTTTGAATAAACACATGGTGTTTTGTACCTTGGTGTTATCTTTAACCAGTAATATTACTAACCACTGAGGAACGTGCAATGCCTAAGATTCTGTGCAGTACGCATGGGACTGTATTTTATAAGCAACCCATCAGCAAGGAAGCTGGTGGGTGGACTCATAAGTTAGGGCATTATACCATCAATCTGCTGCAAAACCTCATGATTTTAAAATCGTGGAGGTGGCATCAGGCAGGTCACCTGTATGTGGCGCAATTAAGGCCCTTAATTTGGGAAACTAATGTCCATTTGTGATGAGCTGTTTTTTTAAAAACTGATTCAGCCGTGAGTGCCCACACCTTAGGAAGGACATGAAGGTTTTTGAGAGGGTGCAGAAGAGGTTTATGAGAATGCTTTGAAGTTAAGGGATTTCAGTTACTGAAACTGGCATTGTTCTCCTTTAAATAAAAGGTTGAGAGGTGATTTAATAGAGGTGTTCAAATGTTGTGGAATCTAGACAAAGTCGAGTTATTCCCATTGGAGAAAGAGTTGAGAACCAGTGGGCATAGATTTGGGAAAAGGGCAAAAAAAAATGATAGCTATGGAGAAAGGGCAAGAAAAGGAACTAGCTAAATTGAACTTGCAGAGAGCTGACACAGAGGGCTTGACAGGCAGAATAACTTCCTTCTGTGTTGTAACTATTCTATAATTCTACTGTTGCATAGATGTTACATGAATCACACACTAGAGTCTGAAGGTTTGGACACGAAGATTGGTTACAACTGTTTACTTTTCTTATATTTCAATAGTAAGATGTTGCTGAACAGGTCAGCGTGGATAACAGAATTAGTTAGCATTTAAAGAGTAAGAGTAGTTCAACCCGTATCTCACGGTGTGGTACAAAATTCTAATGACTTAAATTCAGAAAAACTGAAAGCTATATGCTAATAACTGGTAAGGGATGATCTCTTTTTAAAATAAAACTTATTGTGAGAAATTATAGGTCAGAGGTTATGTGGTGCATGCTTGGTTTAACTGCTATCTCAGTGTGAAGTGATTTCAATGTACCAACCAGATGGGTGCAGTTTCTTTAAGTGAAGTCTATTTTCATCAAATTGAATCAAATCCCTTCCAGCTGCCTGTCTGCATAATAGAGTTTTTAATGTATCCACTCCATGTCAATTTTTTTTAAGTAGCAGAAGTGTTGTATTGATTCTTCAGGCTGTCATCTACTTAGCCATATTCAACTTGCGTGATACAACGGTAGCTATAGACATGTTTCAGGGACGAGGGTATAGTTTGAAATTCATAAATTCTGTGTAGTCTCATTAAGATCAGGTTACGATCAATAGTCTAAAGAGCATTGCCACCATATTGGAATATTTCTGGTCAAAATTTATGTTTTGAACTAACCTCCATTCAAAATATTATACTTAGTATTTATAATACAGTCTGAAAATGTAGCTGTTGCCGTACAATTTCCAAACCTTCCTTCATGGTCTTTGTACTGCATAGAATTAAAGTGGACAAATCGAAAGCAGTGGATATGTTGATTAATGCCATTATAAACTCTATATGTGCACCAATTAAGAATACTCATAACTGACTGGCCAGTGTCAGTGGAAACAAATTACTTTGTTTTGTATAAATTTTTATTTCTGTGACAAAATGCAATCTTGGAAATAGTCATAGAATCAAACAACATGGAACAGGCTCTTCAGCCCATCATGTCTATGCTGACTAACATCAATCCCATTTACTTGCACTTGGTACATAGCCTACTCTGCCCTGGCATTTTAAGTACTCATCCAGATGCTTCTTAAATGTTGCTAGTGTACTTGCCTAGGAGAAAGTGAGGACCGCAGATGCTGGAGATCAAAGCTGAAAAACGTGTTGCTGGAAAAGCGCAGCAGGTCAGGCAGCATCCAAGGAGCAGGAAAATCGACGTCTTGGGCTTCATTCCTGAAGAAGGGCTTATGCTAATGCATGTGACAAAATAAATCAAATTCAGCATGTTCCATACTTCTACTGCTCTCTGGGTGGATGAAGTTTTCCTCAGAACTCCTCTGAAGCTCTTACTCCTCACCTTAAACCTGTATCCTCTGGTCTTCGACTCATCTGCCGTAGAGAAACGATTCTCATGATCTACTCTGTCTATGCCTCTCATCGTTTTGAATACCTCAATCAGATCCTGCTCAGCCTCTCCTGCTCTGAGGAAAACAAACCCAGCCTATCCAGTCTCCCCTCATAACTGAGACTTTTCATCCCAGCTAACATCCTTGTGAATGTCCTCCGCAACCTCTCAAGTGCAATCATGTCTTTCTGATAGTGTGGCAACCAGAACTGCACAGAATAATCCATCCTTCGCCCAACCAATGTTTAATAAAGTTGAAACAAGACTTCCTTGCTGCTATATTCTACACCCCTGCTAATGAAGGCAAGCATTCTGTATGCCTTCTTCACCACCCTGTCCACCTGTGCTGACACTTTCAGGGATCTATGGACTTCTACACCAAGGTCACTTTGTTCCTCAAAACTCCCTAGAAACTTACCATTCATTGTGTATATCCTTCCCACATTAGACTTCCCCAAATCCATCACCAGCTTTGGCAGATGGAATTTCATCTGATAAGTGCGAGGAGCCCAATTTACCAGCTCGCTGCCCAATTTACCAGCTGATCAATATCAGACCGGAGCCTGAGACTGACCTACTCACTATCAACATCACCAATTTTAAATCGCTACTATTAGTTTACACTTCTGAGTTTGAAGACTTTTAATTGGAGTTAATTCTAAGAGCAGAAATTGATCCCCTTTCCTGTGAGAAGATTGGTGGTCAGGGTCATTTACCTTGGTGGGAAGATGATGAGTGGGCACCCTGAGCACCTGTCCATGACTGTCCCAATTAAGTCAAAAGTGGAAACACTCATAGAGTCATAGAGATGTACAGCATGGAAACAGACCTTCGGTCCAACCCGTCCATGCCGACCAGATATCCCAACCCAATCTAGTCCCACCTGCCAGTACCCGGCCCATATCCCTCCAAACCCTTCCTATTCATATACCCTCCAGATGCC
>NC_057733.1:20032003-20115267 GCF_004010195.1 Chiloscyllium plagiosum
GCAATATTCCAACAGTGGCCTAACCAATGTCCTGTACAGCCGCAACATGACCTCCCAACTCCTGTACTCAATACTCTGACCAATAAAGGAAAGCATACCAAATGCCTTCTTCACTATCCTATCTACCTGTGACTCCACTTTCAACGAGCTATGAACCTGCACTCCAAGGTCTCTTTGTTTAGCAACACTTCCTAGGACCTTACCATTAAGTGTATAAGTCCTGCTAAGATTTGCTTTCCCAAACTGCAGCACTTGCATTTATCTGAATTAAACTCCATCTGCCACTTCTCAGCCCATTGGCCCATCTGGTCAAGATCCTGTTGTAATCTGAGGTAACCCTCTTCGCTGTCCACTCCACCTCCAATTTTGGTGTCATCTGCAAACTTACTAACTGTACCTTTTTCTTCCTGCCTCACAACCAATTGAGGCTCTTGTGGGAAATTAATAGCTAATTGAAGGTATGATCCCACCAACACTGCTGTTACCCTACTACACATAGCAGTCTCACAAAGAGGAAAGGCCAAAAACCACATTGCTGTCAGAGATACTTGCAAAAGCCCAGTAGCATTCCTCATTGGAAGACACTCAGTGCCTGAATGAGGAACCTAAAAGTCTGCAGATGCTGGAATCCAAAGTAGATAAGCAGGAGGCTGGAAGTACACAGCAAGCCGGGCAGCATCAGGAGGTGGCAAAGTCAACATTTCAGAGGTAACCCTACAGGATTAGGGGTGGGTATAAGGGGAGCTACAGATAAAGTAGGGGGTGGGGGGTGATACGTTGGATGCAGAGACTGATGGGGTGGTAGGTGAGGACAAAGGGGAGCCTGGGCATCTTTATTGTGTTAAGAGGAGAGAGTTTAGAGCAGTGGAGTGAGGAAAGGAGGAAGTGTACTGGAGGCTGTCTGGATGACGGGGGGGGGGGGGGCGGGAAAGCACATTGTTTAAAATAGGTGGACATCTAGGATGCTTGGGAGTGGAATGTCTCTTCATCTGAGCAGATATGGCAGAGGAATTGGGAAAACAGAATGGAGTTCTTGCAAGATACTTAGTGGGAGAAGGTGTAGTTCGAGTAGTTATGGGATTATATTAAACATCTGTCTGGAGACTGTTGCTGGAGATAGAAATAGAGAGGTCAAGAAACGGGAGGAAGGTGTCTGAGATGGACCAAGTGAATTTAAGAGCTGGGTGGAAGTTCTGGGCAAAGTCAAATGAACTGTTCCAGTTCAGCCTGGGTGCAGGATGCAGCACCGATTCAGTAATCGATGTAGCAGTGGAAGAGGTGGATCACAGTGCGTGCTGTGTACTGTGTACATGAACAAAGGACCAGGCATCAGGGTAGGAAGGTACTTAATGCCATTCCCTGTCTTTGCTGCCAATGCCTCCTCACCAACATTCCCTGTACCCAATCCATGACACCCACCTGTGTCTTGGTTCCTCAGGAGTTCTGGCACTCAGGACAGTGTGTTCATCCAATCCACATTTGAAAGTTACTTATGAATATTATTCCACTGGCCTTCCATATAGTACTTTCCAGCTTGCAAAAAAAAGTTATGTAAAAACATTTCTCCTCATTTTCCTCTGGATATTTTGACAATTATTTTAAATCTGTTTCCTTTGGTTACTGACCATGCCACCAGTGAAAACAGGTTCTCCAAACCTACTCTAATCCTCCTATTTTGCGCAACTCTTGTAAATCACCACCTAGTTGTATCTGCACTAAGGAGAGCAATCCAAGATTCCCTTATCTCTGTGTAGCTCCTCATTCCAGGTATTATTCTGCAAGATTTGCCCTGCACTCTGTTTCAAGGGCCTTAACACCCCCCCTAAAGTGTGTTCCCCAGAGCCTGACACAATTCTCTAGCTAAACAAAAAAACCAAAGAACAGCAGATGCTGAAAATCAGAAAAATGGTTGGAAAACCTGAGCATCTGTGGAGAGAAAGGAGAATCTGCAAAGTAATTAGAAAGTATCATTTAGGACAACAGTCCCTTCAACAAATGTGGACATGTTCAATTAAGGACAAAGTATGCTTTACTAATTTGATTCCATTTCTCAATTATGTATCAGAAAGAGTCAATGAAGGTAAGTCGTATGCATAGGTTTCCAAAAGATAGAGTGCTAGATAACAGGCTGGTCAGAAAAATTGAATCTATGCAATAAAGGAAACAGTGACAGAATAGATATGGAGTTGGCTGAGTGACAGGAAGCAGAGGCTAGTGATGAACAGTTATATTTTTTGAACCATAATAAGGTTTAAAGCGGAATTCCCAGGTGTTGGTGTTTGAGCCACCACTTTTGTTGACCCACCTCAAAGCTTGGTATGCAATGCACAATTTCAAAATTTGCAGATGGCTAAAAACCTGGAAGGGTAAGGAACAGAGTGAAAGACTTCAAAAGATCACAGACAGGCTGGTGGAATGGGCAGATACATTTCAAATATAACTTAATTCAGAGGCATGGATAAGGTGAATGCACTCAGTCTTTTTCACAGGGTTGGGGAATCGAGGACTAGACGGCATCAGTTTAAGATTAGTGTGGAAAGGATAAAAGGGAATCTGAGGGGCAACGTTTTTTATACAGAGGATGGTAATGCATACGGAATGAGATGCCAGCAGAAGTAGTTGAGATGGGTACATTAATAACATTTAAAAGACATTTGGAAAAATACATGGATAGGAAAGGATTAGAAGGATATGGGCCAAGTGCAGGTAAATGGGGTTAGCATAGTCAGACATTTTGGTCGGCATGGACCACTCTAGGCCAAAGGACCTGTCTCCGTGCTGTAGGACTCTATGACTCTATGTGTGAAGTGACATATCTTGGTGGGAAGAATGAGGAGAGGCAACATAAATGAAAGAATATAATTCTAAGGCAGATGTAAGAGCATCCTAGGACTACATGTGCACAAAGTGTTTAAAGTGGCATGGCAAGTTGAGAAAACTGTTAATAAGGCATACACATTCCTTGACTGTAAAATAGAGGCATAGAATACAAAGGCAAGGAGGCTAAAGTGAATGTGTATAAAGCACTATTTGATCTTACCAGTATTATGTCCATTTGTAAGCATCAATTACATAAAAGAAGGACCTAAAGACTTTGAAAAGGTGCTGAGAAGCTGCACAAGGATGCTTCTGAGGATGGGAGACAGTTACAGAATGTTGGAAAGATTAGAGAAACTGGTACTTCTCTTCTTTGAGAAAAGAAGGTTGAGAGGAAATTTGAGAAAGGTGTTCAAAATCTTGAGGGAGTCTAAACAGAGTAGATGGAGAAGAAGTGTTCTCAATGGTACAGCAGTTGAGAATCAGAGCACACACATTTAGGGCGATTGACAAAATAAGAGGCAGTGTGGGGAAAAAGCTTTTCTTTTTTCACAGTGTGTAGTTAGGATCAACCAAGAGTGTGGTGAAGAATGCTTCAATCATGCCTCCAAAAGGAAATTGGATCAGTATCTAAACTATAGGGCATCAGTTAAAAGCAGTGAAGTGGGGTTGCTGAATTGCTGTTACAGGAAACCAGCCTAGGGACATGATGGACTGAATGGTGGTCACACAGACTGCAACCATTCTATGATTCTAGAATGTAGTTTAAGTTCCTACATTCTCGACTGAACCAACAATTGAGAGGCACACTCATAACTCAGTATACAGCATGGTTCACGTAACAGCAGGTGAAGAGAAGGTCGTACCAAATAGTTTAGCGATTCAGGTTAATTTAATTCCTTAATGGACGGAGAAGATGTCCAAACATCTTTGCCTTTATAAAAGGAAAAAACTGGAATTTCTGGGTGAAGACACTAGTTCTCCTAGCTAGAAATATAACCTGAGGACATTACGAGTTAAAATGTAGAGTTGGGGCCACACGTTGCAAGCCATTACTTTGAAGCTTTATTGGATGCGAAAGAAATACCTCCGATACAGATCAGTGTAGCAATATGCCTCGAGTCATGCTGGAGCTCCAATCGACTCAAAATTTAATTCTGAAACTGAATCTGTGCCATTAGCAACATCTGATGCTGCTGATATAAACTTTAATGTTGAGGATTCAGGTGACAGACAGAGCTTCAGAATGCTGAAACAAATGGAGGAATCAACCACGTAAATCCACTTCATCGTGCTGAACGTGGTTATTTTGGATGGTCTATTAGAGCTAGCAAGAAGTTAATGCTGAAGTGAATCTAAATGTGATTACTAATTCTGATGTAAATTATACTCTGTGTGAAATTGTCATGCTGAAAAGGTTGGGGTCAAACCTTTATAGTCCTGACATACTAATGAGAATTCTTCTAGAAACGAACTAAAAAGTTATGAAATTACATTAGGATTCAGTTCAGTTTAGTCCTGTCCTTTAGGTGTTGGCATTGCTTTCAAACTTTGTAGGGACAAAATCCAACCCAGACATAGCTATCAGAGTAGGGTGAGTTGGAATGGTTGGGGACTCCCGTTGTTTAGACTTTCCATGTCTCCACCCTTCCAAAGGACAAGGCACCAATAAATGTAGATTTTTTTTTTACTTAAGTTGTTCAGCAATGTTCTTACACACCTTCAAGAGGGTAGGTCTTGAACCTAAAGATCCAAGTTCAGGGGGATTAGTTAATGGGCCTGAAGAATCTGGGTCCACCAGGTCAGAAAATGGAGAGATGGAGTCCATCTGGAGGAGAGGCCAGGGCGGTAGAAAAATATACCTTTCAAAAAATATATATATTGAAATGTGTATTTCAATAAGTCCCCTTTAGAAACATCTCTATTTGCAGTCAGCCCTGCCTCAGCTCAGGGCCACTCTGTCAGAGACCTGCAACGGACCTCTGCTGTTCTACATCCTCAGAAGAATTCACATGCTCAACAAACTGTTTTCCTCCACCATATTGGTCATAAAAGAACGTAAGTTAAACAAACTTTCATGTACTTACCACAATACATGTGTTTCCTTGACCATTTCAGAGCCTTCCCCTGGCCTCTGGAACTGCTCAGATGCCATTAGCCGTGCAGCCGCTCCTTCCATGATTGCCATAGCAAATTATGATGTCACTTCTGCTCCCGCCACCACACGGACTGCAGCCACTGCCAACCACACCACCTCTGCGATCGCCATCTAGACAACCTCCTCCACGATTGCCAGGAAGATGACTGACCTTACAATCACACCCACTCAAGTGGCAGTCTCTGCCCCCACACCCAGTTCCAGCCCCATCCCAGATCCAAGCTCCCAGCCCTGTCATGCCTACTATTCCCCTGGACCTCCCCCTCGTTTAGTCCTTAGTAAAGGCCTCACCTTTATCCCTCTATGCTCCCAGATTAATGAGTTTGACACGCAACACAATCTTGAACATTTCTTCTGCCACCTGCGCCTCTGGGCCCACTTTTTCAATCAAGATCCCGCCCACCCACCGAGGAGCCCTTCTCTCGCCTCCAACACACCGCATCCACCTGACACCCCGTGCTGGCCTGTTACAAGCCCTTGACCTTTTCATTTCGAACTGCCGTCGTGACATCGACCGCCTCAACCTGGGCACCCCTCTCACCCACTCCAACCTCCCATCCTCACAATGCGCAGCCCTTCACTCCCTCCGCTCCAACCTCAACCTCATCATCCAATCCGCAGACAAGGGGTGGTGGGGGGGGAGGGGCACAGTGATAGTTTGGCGCACTAACCTCTACACCACTGAAGCCAAGCACTAACTTGAAGACACCCCCTCCTACCCCCTCACCTCCCATCACCAAACCATCATCTCCCAACCAATCCACAACGTAATTACCTCTGGGGATCTCCCATCCACAGTGTCCAACTTCATCATTCATGAACCCACACCGCCCGATTCTACCTCCTCCCGAAGATTCACAAACCTGACTGCCCTGGTTGACCCATTGTCTCAGCCTGCTCCTATCCCACTGAACCAATCTCTGCCTACCTTGACACTGTCCTGTCCCACTTAGTCCGGGAACTCCCCACCTACGTTCGGGACATCACCCATGCCCTTCACCTCCTCCAAGATTTTCGTTTCTCCGGACCTCAACGCCTCATCTTCACTATGGACATCCAGTCCCTGTACACATCTATTCGCCACGATGAAGGCCTTCAAGCCCTCAGTTTCTTCCTCTCACGTCATCCCAACCAGTACCCTTCCACTGACATCCTCGTCCACCTGGCTGAACTAGTTCTCACCCTCAACAACTTTTCCTTCCAATCCTCTACTACTTCCAAACCAAACGGGTCGCCACGGGCACCCGCATGGGCCCCAACTCTGCCTGCCTGTTTGTTGGTATGTGGACCAGTCCATCTTCCATAGCTACATTGGCACTATCCCCCACCTGTTCCTCCGCTATATCAAAGTCTGTATTGGCACTACCTTGTATCACACGATGAGATTGAACAGTTCATCAACTTCACTAACACCTTCCACCCCAACCTCAAATTCACCTGGACAATCTCGGACACCTCCCTCCCCTTCCTGGACCTCTCCATCTCCATCTCTGGTAACCGACTAACCATGAACATCTATTACAAGCCCACCAACTCCCACAGCTACCGAGAACACACCTCCTCCCACCCTGGTGCCTGTAAAAATGTCATCCTTTATTCCACAATCCTCTGCCTCCACTGTATCTGTTCCCAGGATGACCAATTCCACCTTAGAAAATCCCAGATGGCCTCATTCTTCCAAGATCACAATTTCCCTTCCCACGTCACCGACGATGTCCTCCAGTGCATCTCCTCCACTTCCCGCACTACCTCCCTTGAACCCCACATCTCCCAATGCAACAAGGACAGAACCCCCCTAGTCCTCATCTTTTCCTCACCAACCTCCGCATACATTGCATCATCCTCCACCACTTCCGCCACCTACAAACAGACCCTACCACCACCCCTATCAGCGTTCTGGAGAGGCCAATCCCTCCGTGGCTCCTTCGTCAGGTTCCCACCGCTCCCCCCACCTCACCCTCCAAAAGCCCACACCCTACTCCTGGCACTTTCCCTTGCCACTGCAAGAAGTGCAAAACCTGTGCCCACACCATTCGCCTCACCTCCGCCCAAGGCCCCAAAGGATCCTTCCTCACAGAGATGTACAGCACAGAAACAGACCCTTCGGTCCAACTCATCCATGCGAACCAGATATCCCAACCCAAAACTAGTCCCACCTGCTGTATCCCTCCAAACCCTTCCTATTCATATACCCACCCACATGCCTTTTAAATGGTGTAGTTGTACCAGCCTCCACCACTTCCTCTGGCAGCTCATTCCATACACGTACCACCCTCTGTGTGAAAAGGTTGCCCCTTAGGTCACTTTTATATCTTTCCCTTCTCACCCTAAACCTATGCCCTCTAGTTCTGGACTCCCCCCATCCCAGGGAAGAGATTTGTCTATTTACCCTATCCATGCCCCTCATAATTTTATAAATCTCTATAAGGTCACCCCTTATCCTCCAACACTCCAGGGAAAACAGCCCCAGCCTATTCAGCTTCTCCCTGTAGCTCAAATCCTCTAACCCTGGCAACATCCTTGTAAATCTTTTCTGAACCCTTTCAAGTTTCACAACATCTTTCTGATAGGAACGAGACCAGAATTGTATGCAATATTCCAAAAGTGGCCTAACCGATGTCCTGTACAGCTGCAGCATGACCTCCCAACCCCTGTATTCAATACTCTGACCAATAAAGGAAAGCATATCAAACGCCTTCTTCACTATCCTACTTTTCTGTGACTCTACTTTCAAGGAGCTATGAACCTGCACTCCAAGGTCTCTTTGTTCAGCAACGTTCCCCAGGACCTTAGCAGGACTTATACACTTAATGATAAGATTTGCTTCCCAAAATGCAGCACCTTGCATTTATTTAAATTAAACTCCATTTGCCACTCCTCAGCCCATTGGCCCATCTGGTCTAGATCCTGTTGTAATCTGAGGTAATCTTCATCGCTGTCCACTACACCTTCAATTTTGGTGTCATCTGCAAACTTACTAACTGTACCTTTGAAAAGTAATGGACCCAGTACCGATTCTTGTGGCACTCCACTGGTCATAGCCTCCAGTCTAAAAAACAACTCTGCACCACCATCCTCTGTCTTCTACCTTTGAGCCAGTTCTATATCCAAATGCCTAGTTCTTCCTGTATTCCATGAGATCTAACCTTGCTAACCAGTCTCCCATGGGGAACCTCGTCAAACACCTTGTCGAATGAAGTCCATATAGATCACATCCACCACTCTGCCCTCATCAATTCTTTTTGTTACTTCTTCAAAAAACTCAATCCAGTTTGTGAGACATGATTTCCCACGCCCAAAGCCATGTTGACTATCCCTAATCAGTCCTTGCCTTTCCAAAGACTTGTACATCCTGTCCCTCAGGATTCCCTCCAACAACTTGCCCACCACCGATGTCAGGCTAATTGGTCTGAAGTTCCCTGGCTTGTCCTTACCATCCTTCTTAAACAGTGGCACCACGTCTGACAGAAATTTACCTGTACCTCCACCAATGTCAAGTACTTTATGCATTGCACCCGATGTGGTCTCCTCTACATTGAGGAGACTGGATGCCAACTTGTAGGTTGTTTCAGAGAAAACATCTCTGGGACACATGCACCAACCAACCCCACCAACTCATGGCTGAACACTTCAACTCCCCCGCCCACTCCATCAAGGACATGCATGTCCTGGGCCGCCTCCATTCCCAAACCCTTACCACCCAATGCCTGGAGGAAGAATGCCTCATATTCCCCTTAGGACCCTGCAGCCACATGGGATCAACGTGGATTCCACTAGTCTCCTCATTTTCCCTTCACCCATTATTCCAGTCCCAACTCTGCACTGCCCTCCTGACCTGTCAATCACCTTCCCCATCTATCTGCTCCACCCTCCTCTCCAACCTATTACCTTCTCCCTCACCTTCATCTATCCATCGCATTCTCAGCTACCTACCCCACCCCTTCCCATTTATCTCTCAGCCTCTCCCACCCAAAGTTCTGCTTCCTGATGAAGGGCTTATGCCCGACATGTCAACTCTCCTGCTCCTCGGGTGCTGCCTGACCTGCTGTGCTTTTCTAGCACGACACTCTCGACTCTGATCTGCAGCATCTGCAGTCCCCACTTTCCCTTTAGAAACAGGCCAGTGAAAGGAGATTATAGTTCGTTTGGAACATTACAGTTTTTTCATTGACAAACCAATTGTAACTAATCATTTCCCCCAAAGCAGCCATCCAGGTGGCCTTGAGCAAATCTAGTGATGCAGGTATCTGCCATTATGTGTGATATCTAAGAGACTCCTGCATGAGTTTGAAAACCTTCCAAGACTCAAAGGATCGGGGCAACTCAAAACATGTGCCCTTTTGCAAATTTTTTGGATCATTTTATTTGAATATGTTCAGCATTTGTATTTTGGAAAAGTAATAGATTGGGTTTAAGCCTTATTTGAAGCATGTAGTGTGATGGTAGTATCTCTACTTCTGAGCCAGGGTTCAGGACATACATGTTCCAGAACTGTGTAATAATAATAACTCTGAACAGGTTGATTAGAAAACATTGAAAGCTGCTTACACACACAGTCTGCAATTGTTCAACCTTTTGAACTACAGAACAGAAAACTGCGGGCAGTCTGAAATTCTGAGCTGCTTTTTCTTTCACAAAAGACCCAGCTCAGATCTGATGAAATATTTTTTCCAGGATAGTCTGCAAAAGCTAGTTCCATTTCTCTTGAACAAATATAACAAGAAATTTGAAAATGGTTTTATACATTTAGCCATGCTGAGAAGGTAAGGAAAAGTAGTTTATTCAATGCCTGCAGCATTTGATCTGCTGAGAAAATGCTTTGCAAAAATCTTATGCAACCATTCATATGTGGAGATCTGTCCTCTGCAAACAAAAGTAAATGTCCAAACCTTGCACTTTTTTGAAGTATCCAGAATCTTGGGTAGACTCTCATTCCTTGTTGCTATCTCCATGACAATACTGCAGCCAGAGTTGACTTGCCGGCATCCTTTTCTTCTGTGGTTCAAATTGTTTTGATAGTTTGAAAATTTAAATACTTGTCTGTGTTCTGATGATTGTGTGATTAATGGTTTTGGCAACATGTCTCTTCTGAGGAATATGCATGTTCTGTACCATCAAGTGAATTCCAGATATTCAGTGCAGAAATCCATAAGAACTGGCCAGAGGCATAGTGAAAAAGCAAAGTACCTAATTCCCCACAACAATGAGGACTGAAGTTTATGCAGGCATCAGATGTCTTCCAGTGCTACCTCACCCCAGGATTGCTGTATCCATTGTTCAGGCATTGGACATCATTTGATGAGGGTCCCCATTCTGACAGACCACTAGCACGCCATAGAGTTTATCTGAAGTGCACGCCACCTGTTGAAAGGATGTCACACTGTTGTCTAAGGGCCTTAGAATTCTACAGTAACCTTGCAATGATGTTATAGAGTTGCTCCCCACTGGCATAAAGAACACAGATGTGGGTAGAGTTAAGTTAAAGTGAGCGAGACACATATGGGGAATAGTCTTAATAATGTAACAGGTCATAGCCCAGCATCTCTCAGATTACTATCTACAATTGGATTTTGTGTTAATATGCACTAAACAGAGTTCTAAAGAAGCTTAAGCCTTAAGACAGTTCTTGACCAGGTGAAAGTGAAGACTGCAGATGCTGGAGATTAGAGTGGTGCTGGGAATGCACAGCAGGTCAGGCAGCATCCGAGGAGCAGGAGAATCAACATTTCAGGCAAGAGCCCTTTATCAGGACGGCTCCTACCCGAAACGTTGATTTTCCTGTTCCTCGGATGCTGCCTGACCTGTACATTTCCAGCACCACTCTAATCTCAACAGTCCTTGACCATTCTGTTTTGTAGCCAAACTCTTTGATGTGGATACAAAAATAGCAGTGATGGCAGAAGGAGGCTCTTAAGCAGTTTTTAATTGCCGCTTACTGGTCCCAATTGCTGACGAGACAGAAAATCTGAGCATTGACTTCCCCAGCCCTGATTAATTCTTGTGGAGATGCAATAGAAGTGGGTTTCAGTCATGCCACCCTCTCACCTGATTAAATGACTTTCCCACCTTGAAACATGCCAAGAGAGAGGCTATTAAATTATACCTTGAACGATTTTGAATTCACATTTAATACCTGTTATGTTTATATTTAATACCTGTTAGGTTTGTTCCAAAGCGATGCTGATAAACCACAGGAAATAAGGTGCCTTAAACCTTAGCCTGGTTAAAGGAAAATATTACAGAGGACATGGGATGGAATGCTGCTTACATAATTTTGTGATTAAATCATCCCTAAAGATTAGTTCTTATAAAATAACACAAACATTCTGAAACATCTTTGAGGAACAGAAAATGCCTGAACAGGTTGAAATTTTTCTGAAGTGTCTGCTAGTAAAACCTTAAGGCAATTTTCTCAAAGGAAAATATTTTGGTGACAACAATCTTCGACTTTCTGTACTTCAATTGCTTTCAGTACTGGCAGTAAAAGATTTAATAATTTGTATTATATTGAGATATCAAAATTTGTTAATAAATATAATTGCAATGGGAAAATGAAAGCTGCACTGCATTCCATTAATGTTACTGACTGCCCATACCAAACAGATGGGTAAAAAATCCGGTTAGCTACACAAACTGATAGAAGTCAATGGTGTTCAGAAAATATTCTGTTCAAGCCTAAACATGCTTGTACTGATGAAGCAATGGAATTGTAAAATTTATGATTTTTTGCAAGTTTTCAATTGTAGGACTTGGAACACCACACACTAAGGAAGATGTATCAGATTATAGATCTCTTCAAAAACCTTTGTTGAAATTGTTCCGCTGAACGTTGATTCTTGTTCCTAATTCTCCAGAGTTGACCTGCTAAAGTTTATATAGGACTGATCTGTACTTTTGATGCTTTAAGTACTGCAGATGGACCTATGGTATTTCTGCTTGAACCAACCCTATTGTGAATCTGACTGCAATCTGCATGCAGAAATAATTACAAGTTAAACAGTGAAATTCATATCAAAAAAGGTTCATGTTTGTTATTAAACACAACTTTTCTTCATAAGGATTACTTGCCATCTGAATCCTGACCACTTGACTGTTTCCCTTAGTAATTTTCTTTTACAGGGCGGAGCTGAGTACTGCAGGTGCTGGAGATTAGAGTGGTGCTGGAAAAACACAACAGGTCAGGCAGCATCCGAGAAGCAGGAAAATCAACGTTTCAGGCAATAGCACTTCATCAGGAATGTTTTGCCTGAAACATTGATTGAATGAGGTCTGCACTCCTGATGAAGGGCTTTTGCCCAAAACGTCAATTTTCCTGCTCCTCAGATGCTGCCTGACCTGCTGTGCTTTTCCAGCACCACTCTAATCTTGACTCTAACCTCCAGCATCTGCAGTACCCACCTCCGCCTAGTTAATTTTAACCTTACTGTGAAGCCTCTTCCAAGGATGCCTACCTTGAAGAAGTTCTCCTCCTCTCTCTGCAAGGATCTCAGTCAGTCTCTCTCTCTCACTGCAACCCCCGGGTCATCTCCTCTGCCCTGAACCTCTTCAACCACATCCTGAAACAGACTCGCTACCATAGCCACATCTCCTTCCTCAGTGTCTGCCCATGGAACTAACTGATCCTCCATGGACTCTGAACCACATTCAGACCAACACAATGTGGATCTGAACAAGACAAATAGTACAGACTACAAATTCAAAACCTCCAGCAACGGTTCTCCTTCCAGATCCTCCACTCTACACTCACAGCCATACGCTGCCACCTACCCTCTCTACAGTCAGCTATGCCTCAACTCACTCAGGACTGCAAAGGACCACTACTGCATTATATTCTCAGGAAAAAAAGGCTTCATTCCATTTTCTTTTACAGTCACTTCATCTATATTCTTATCCTGACTCATCTAGGAGCTCCCTTGATCGGTTTTTATGTTGTATTACAGTGTAATCTTTATACTTTGCAAGAGTTTACCTGGCTAATTTGCACTTGCTCTGCTTGTTTCCATTTTCTGCTGGTGTCAGTCCTGGAGGGAAAGTTTGGTTCAGTTCATGTCAGTTCTTGACTTTGAGTCAACACTTTGAGTTCAACTCGAAATATTCTAAAATTGAAATGCATAATCTAGGCTGACACTTCAGTGCAGAATTGAGTAAGTTCTACATGTTTAGGTATTGACATTTGAATGAGTTGTTAAGTTGACTAACCATCAAGCTGTCACAATAATTCAAGTGTAAGTTAAAGATCACATGACACCTTTCAAAGAAGAGCACACTGGTAAAGAACAGCTCTTCCTCAACTACCGCCATTGAAGACAAATGAGCGGAAGTTTTTTTTTTGCTGTTTATGGGTCATGTGTGGAAAATGGCTGCAGGGTTTTCACCTTCACACAAGTGTCAATTATTGCTTGGGAAGCCCTTATGGATAGAGGGATGAGATGCCGTATAAATGATACTGTGCTTCATATTTTCTGCATGACAGAACCTTGAGTTATATAGCTGTTATACCCCACTGTGGTGAATAGCTTTTGTGTACTTTTATATATTATACACATATATATATATATATATATGAGTGTGTATGTATGTGTGTGTCTGTGTACCTACATACAAGTATCTCATGACAGAACAAGGAAAATAGACTTGGAACTTTGTTGTGTCTAGTGGCGCTAGACACGAGAGCACATACTTGCTTCTGATGCCGTTGAAAGATTTTCTGGAACAGGTCAACTTCCCTAATAGTCTAGTGGTTAGAATTTGGCACTGTCACCACCGCAGCCCTTGTTCAATTCAAGCTCAGAGAATGGGAGTATTGCTCTGGGGTGGCATAGTGGCTCAGCGCTTAGCACTGCTGCCTCACAGCACCAGGGACCCAGGTTCGAATTCAGTCTCAGGCGATTGTTTGTGTGGAGTTTGCACATTCTCCCCGAGTCTGTGTGGGTTTCCTCCAGGTGCTCCAGTTACCTCTCTCAATCCAAAGATGTGCAGCTTAGGTGAATTAGCCATGCTAAATTACCCATGGTGTTCAGGGATGTGTAGTAAATATAGCACAATAGGGTAGGGAAATGGGTCTGGGTGGGTTGTTCTTCACAGGGTCGATGTGGACTTGTTGGGCCGAAGGCCCTGTTTCCACACTGTAGGGATTATATGATCTATTCTAGGTCACCAGTCTGTCACCAGAGGTTGTAGGTAATTTAGCATGGCCAATTCACCTAACCTGCACATCTTTGGATTGTGGGAGAAAACCGGAGCACCTGGAGGAAACCCACGCAGACACATGGAGAATGTGCAAACTCTTCACAGTCGCCCGAGGCTGGAATTGAACCTGGGTCCCTGGCTCTGTAAGGCAGCAGTGCTATCCACTGAGCCACCGTGCCACCCCAATAAATCACTACTAATCAGGATACTTTTTATTTTACTTAACCTATTTTCCTAATCAACCTGTTCAGAGATTACTCACCTCTGGAGAGGTGGGACTTGAACCTGGGCCTCTCAGTCCAGGGATAGGGACACTAACACTATACCACAAAAGGGTCCCCATAGCTTAAGAAGCACCTTTCCACATCAAGCATGGCTGACCATGAGACTCCCACATGTGTGCTGCCTGCTGTAGGTGGATTGGAGAATTCACAGGTTAACAATCAATCTGTTTGGTCACAAAATGAGTACACTCTCCATGACCATTGCATGCTGGAGAGCAACTTTCTAAGTCAGAGGCAAGGAAGCTATCCAAGTATATGTACATTCAAATAATGAGTGTGTAATGGATAAGATTGACAGCAAATGATGTCCTAATAATACTAAGAAAGCTTGTAAAAAGTAATTGTAAAGGTATTTGAAGAGGTTTAAAGGCTCTATGGGTACAGCTGCAGATGGTGAAATTGATAAATGAGCATTACTATTCCGTTCACTCACTCACTGTCCTGCCAGAACCCATCCAACTTCAAACACTGCTCCAGCAAAAATATTTGAGTGTAAGTATAATTATGACCCCAACTGCCTTAATTCAACTGCATCAAATTGCTCACATATTGCTGTTACCTTGATATGTGTGAAATCCCTCCTGGAAAATGATGTGTAGAGTCTAACTCGTTCAGAGCTAACTGGTGTTGCATGCTTGCTTTAATGGATACTACAGCAGAAAGAAAGAATTCTGAGTATTTCAAGACAACGGACATGTGAAGACTAATATAGGAGAACTATAATTATTTGGGGGCCATACACATTATTTACAACCAGCTTTTAATGATATGAGTTAGCTTAATGGTTGCCTTTGCTGTGGCATCACATTAACACTGCTACCACTGGGTTGTTGCCTCCTGCCAGTACATAACAGAGGCCTGTGGGAAAATATTTTCTGAAATAGTTTGGTGGTGACTGAAAACTTGGGAAAGCTACACTTAAATGGTGGCACTGATGAGGAAATTGTGTCATGTGATTTGAAAATACATGTTGACAAGCTATTCGCCAAAGGCTGAGCCTCAACCTCTCACCTTCTGCTGCTACTGTTAACTTTCCAGCATGGGTCACTGAATAATCTAAACCAGGGTATGGGAGTTGCAGCTATTCATAGTCCCACTAATGAATCAATGAAAATCAGTCTGACCAGCACAAACCAATGCCAGAACCTGGAGCTTTCATCATCCAGATCCTGTGGCTGTGTGTGTTTCTGTGACTGGCTGTTTCAATGCTCCAGCAACCCCATCAGAAAGAGAGCAGGTTTCTTCCCAAACAGCTGGTCATCTTTTGAATGGCTCAAAGAAATGAAAGTTCCTACCTCTGGCCCTTAGCAAGATTTTCACAATTTCAATCTCAGTTCATGGTTCCAACCAGTTGGTCATCTGACTTCAAAAATACTTAGCTCATGGACAACAAAAAATCAGCTATAAATCTTAACAGTGAAGATTATTAAATCACCTTACTCTCCGTCCCTATTCATCCATTACCCATTTTTCTCTGGATGCTTGCTGGAGAGTTGTCACTCATCTCTCAGTATCCATATATATGATCACTGGACTTGCTAACAACCTGCCTGTTAATGGACCAGGGCTCCTGCATGGCCTTGGAATAAAAATGTTTCAATCTGATAAACCTAATGACATGGCACATTGATTCGGCACTATAAAATCTCAAGCACTGCTTTTAGTGACCAGCTATCAGTGCAGTTTCTAGTGTTCATTAACTGTTAACACCCTGACCTTTAGATAACTTGTCAACATGAGTAACATTAGGAAGCAGTCTCTTATAAAAATGCCTTTATATTCTTTAACATAAACATCATTTCCTATTGTTGGTGCCTGCAGGAATTCAGTGAAGCAATGCACGGCCTGGCTTCCTGCTTTCCAAATAAACAAATAAAAATCCTTCCCTTAAAGTCTTATATGTCCATAAAACGATAAAGTCTATTTCTATTTGCTTTCATGTCACTATTTATCAGCATTATATGAATTGCAATCTGTTTATTTACCTTCTCAAAGGGGAAAATATTGGTGTGCCCACCACATAATTATGCAGAGGGGTGAGAATTTAAATTTGTATCCTCTTTCCTTTAGTCCCTTTATTTAGCTAATATTCGAGTTAGCCTGGGCTTAATCACAATTACCTGCTAGGAGTCAATTTCAGGAAGTTTCAAGGAGAGTTTTTCAGTGTGTGGTGAGTTCTCATGTAATTCGCTGCAGCTGACCTCATTATGTATGCATCAGAGCTCTGTAGTGCCGTGCTTACACTATGATGCGCTCAGCAGAAGTGAAAGTATTCACTGCTGCCTGCACTTTCCAGGATTCACAGCACTAGTGCCATGTTTAAAGCCCAGGTCAAACTCTACCAATAGTCTTTCAAAGTGGGACGGAACCACGATGGGCACAGGGGTGATACTTCATTGGAAACAGAACAAATGTTGTCCATTTATATCATCACCTGTCATTGTAACTGCAGCTGCAAGAACAAAACTGCAGAGGTAAACCATTCTTAATGCCATCCCATGTGAGAACCCTGTCTGAAGGAGCACTATTGTTTCCCTGGCGCCCAGAGCAGCATCTTGTGATGCTCCCACATTGAATGTGTTGGAAAGCCTCCATATGGTTGCTAATGTTAACTTTTATTGAACAATAGAAAACATGACAAAAACAACAAGTAAAACTGCATTCGCTTCTGTGAATAAACAACAGGAGCTTACTTTTCCAACAACAGAAAAATTAAAGTCAATGAATGATCACAATACCCAACTCCAATTCATTGGAAGTGGGTGTCAATTAAATCCTGTTTGGCCTGTTATGCTCAATGCTGTAGTGCTCTAACATGATGTGGGTGATGTTTCTCCTGCTCAATGTCTTCATCTTCCTCCTCGGAAAACTGCTGTCACTTTCCTAGCTCGTCAGCATCCATCACATCTACTCTTTTCCTACTTCAGAATGCATAGATTTATCAGCATGTTGTTGGAAGTGCACTGCAAGCTCTCCCTCCAAACCAATCCAAGCATTGGAACCTCATCTTCAGGAGGTTTATCATCTGCTTATAATAGTGCTGGTGGAAGAATAGGCTGCACAGTGTGTACTCTCGGCCTTAGGCAGAGGTTATGGAATTGAGCCGTCCCAGCTATTGTCCAGCCCATGAAGGGAAGCAGGAACCCAAGCGTTATCAAGGACCTAAGTGTCATGACAGCCTCCAGGTGGACTCCTCAGATGTGGTAGTGATGATTAGAGATGATCTGCATGTTTACGGAATGGAACCCTGTTCATTTTGATGAGCCATGTTTATGATATGACACTTTCAATGAAAACTATGAACACTCCGTAGCACCCTGTTCATGGCGGAGTCCAGCCAAGCTGCCAGTTAGCTCAATTGGCTGGATGGCTGGTTTGCAATACACAGTGATGCCAACGGCATGGGTTCATTTCCCACACCGGCTAAGAGTACCATAAAGCACTCACCTTCTCAAGCTCTCCACTCCCCTAAGGTACAGTAATCTTCAGGTTAAGCCACCACCAGTTATCTCTCTCCAATAAAAGAGAGCCCTATGGTCTGATAAGACTACTGCGACTTTACTTTTATTCTCATGTATGTAATACTAGCCATCTCATGCAAATACAGTTGAAGATTTTATGATCAATAGGATTACTTAAACATTGCCCTTTACCCAATCCCAGTTTCCCAACACCTCACACTTAAAATTCTCATCTTGCTGCCTAAGTTCCTTCCTGGACACCACCTTTCCGGTATTTCTAACTAATTTCAACTCTCCGTTCCCCTGACTCTGGCCTCTTTTGAGTATTTCTTCCTTTCTTCTCCAACCAGTTTGTCTTGGCTTTCATCGGTAAATAACCTTTTGTATCGTTTTGATTTTCTAAAAAATAAGTATCACACAATGGTCAAAGTTGGACAAAACCCCCCGGTCTTAGGTTGCACTAAATACATTTTTATAAATAGATAAATGGTTGTGTTGAACACAGCTTTCATACCCCTGAAAGCGCAGAAGACAAAAAGGCTGAGTACTGAATATGAAACAAAGTTCACTAATCAAACCAGGTCATCATTGAATTTGTCAGTTGGCAAAAACATTCATGTTTTTTGTTCAATTTGATTTGTCCATTTTCTGTACACATGCTTTGAAGAGCAATCTGACTAATGCTGCTCCACATTTCTTTAGAGCTGGCATTAATACATGTCATAACATTTATTTCTCCCTCTGTTCCTTCAGTGGGCACCTGCGTGATTTACCTGGGTGTCAATTGGGAGGAATGTAGCCAATTCCCCTCTAGGCACTGAACTGAATTTCCTGTGCCCGTGATTTGTTTTATCTTTGATATGACATGGAGACTCTGAATTCTTCCTTTTAGAACATACAGTTATGTGGTTTAAGGAAATAGAAATCTGAAGAAAGACTTGAAAATTGAAAGAGAAGAGATTAAGGATGTTTTGATAATAGATAGTTAAAATTATATAGCGGTGGGAGAGATTGCATAATGATAAACTGTTACAAGTGACTGAAGGGATTAGAAATAACATACAACAGTATCTTGCATTTTTTTAGGCAGTGCTTGAACATAGCAAAATGTTTCATGCTGCTTCAGAGATGTTGTTAGAAAGATGAACATTGAAATGAAGGTAATGACATTGTGATGAGTGACCAAGAGTTTGATCATGAAGTGAACTTATGGATAGCTTTTAAAAGGAGGGAGACAGAGAATTTATTGATCTAAAGACAAACTCAATGCATACCCCACGTTTCATATTTGCACAATTTTTGAGTAATATCAAAACATGGTGTGGTTTTGCTATTCTGCCATTGTTCTTATCCTAGACAGAATCTCTGTTTTGAAATGGTGTAAAGCCTTCTTCGGATTTGTGTTTGTTGGGACTTTGAAGTCATTTGTTAATTTATCAATTCCAAATTTAACTTTTCAACATTTATTCTGATTCCTTTTGACATGGAACTGGGTTTCAAGTCTAACTCCTTCAGAAAAATGTCAGGCATTGAAAACAAAGGACCGCTAACTTTTACGAACTGGGAGAAAACTATGTACATAAATAAGGAGAGCAATAAAGTTCCACAAACTTTGCCACATAAAATAATGATGTGTTATTGCTGGGAAGTTCACTGAAAAAAGAAATAAATGTAAAATATATGCATGGACTCTGAAGCTGAGCAGCTTAAAGGCTTTTTCTCCTCCTGAGCCAACTTTATTACACTCAGTGTACTTTGTGTGAGAAAATATCTGTAAAGACCCCTCAGTATATCTTTCAAGTTCTCATAACCAGTCAATTTTATGCTGAGACCATTACAAGCTTGAAATCCCAAGAATCATGCTCACTGCACACTTTATTTCCATTCTTTATTACCATGTCTGCAGTAGACTGATCTAATAGTTAACTGCATAAACATTATCATCATTCAGAACAGACAAGGGCACTAACTGTCAACATTTCAATGAAATAGGCAACTGATTTTCAAATGCAGTTTTGAAAATTCTGATTTTGTCAAGTACCAAACTGACAATACCTCCTGCATCAAAAAGTCAGTTATACACTTATAGAGGTGTAACCTCTCCTTGGAGTCAGTCATATCAACTATTCTGCGAAATGAACTTGCCTTGAGATTTACCAAAGTCATGACAATGCTCTTGAAAACATGGGACAAGTTCTTATCGAAGTCTGAGGGATGTGAATAATGGTGAGATTTGTGGCAGAATCAGATAAAAAGTCTGGTCAGGCATAATTTGATGTCGAGGAGAAAGTGAGGTCTGCAGATGCTGGAGATCAGAGATGGAAATGTGTTGCTGGAAAAGCGCAGCAGGTCAGGCAGCATCTAGGAAACAGGAGAATCGACGTTTCGGGCATTAGCCCTTCTTCATAATTTGATGTCGAGAGCATCTTAGTCTGTCTTTTATGTTTTGCCAGGCAGTGGTGAACTGCCAATTAAAGGGATTCTAGCTTGTTCAATATCATATTAAGGGGGCCGACTCACCTTATTAATGTTCATCTTCCTATCTTACCAGACTCAATGAACAAGCCAAACATCAGGAAATCTTGACATGGAAGTCAGAGCAGATACCCAGCAATTTCTGCTCACCACTGTCTATGAAAAGTCTCCATGTTGCTCCGCACCAAACAGCATCTCAGGGCACAATCCACAGGATGAGCCTTACACAGCCCTCATCCATGGAAACTGGCATCTGGCATTTGCCACTGTCATGACTGTAATGGTACCTCTCTAACACACTTACTAATTATTCAAGCAACTAGCATTGAAAGGCTGGAACAGGGACATCTGTGGCAGGGACAGGGACCCAGTTCACGGATTGTACCAGGATGGATCTCAGAGCTGTTTGCTTGCTATCTTAGCATTCTTTTACTTAGGACATCCCTGCATGCTCACAACATCCTTGCCTTGCCTTGCAATACCAATGAGTGCAGTCACACACCATGTAGCTCTCTTTGCTGCTCAGCAACTCTCAGACAGGGGGATATACATATTGCTATATCATAATGTGTTACGTCAATCTCACCTGTGCACCATATACTAGCAGCTTTCACAGCTAACATATTGCAGCAAGCAGCAACGTCTCAAAACCTTAAGGGAGTAGTCCTCACTGAAGGCCCTGTCGGCATCTGTCAGTCAGGGGATCCTTAGCATAGTTAGTCAAGGGCAGCCTTCAATAACAGTCCAGAGAATCAACCACAGCTAGGTATCCAGCCAAGGTGTTCTCGATCAGCGGATCAATGAATCTGCCTCACGGTCAGTCCTGTGGCTCCATCCTGCTCAATCTGAGGTTGGGGCTAATACAGTCATCAGTCTTGGGTCTCTGCTCTTCTCAGCTGGTTCTGTCCAGTTTGGATGATCAAGGGGGTAGGCCACAGTCTGTCAAGTGTGTCCACAGTAACTAATGGAAGAGGGGAAAATGGGGCTGGGGACAGGAGGTGGGGAGTTGTGTGCTGCCAGGGGAGGAAGGCTCGGCAACCTATCCTTCAGGATTTGCAGCTGCAGGCAGAGGAAAATATTGGGGACTCCACTTGTGAAGGGCAGCAATGATATCTGCAAAGGTAGGGATACAGTAAAGTATGGATGGGAAGGCGATCAGGTAGGAGCACCTCTGTGGGACCTCTCAACCCTGGCTATCATAATGCATTGTTTCCCCTGATTTTTCCCTATCCCTGAACAACAGCGGGAATGGCAAATCAGTTGATAAGATATGATGAAATCAGAAAAATGGGATTCTCAACATCGGGTAAGAAAGTCTGATTTTTGTACCCATGGTTTGAACAGAAAGATGATAATCTCAGTATCTCACTATTGATCAATCTGGGTCTGGTCACTCATCAGTCGGTGCTGTCCTTCCAAATTGGTCAGGGGAGTAAACTATGGTCAGTCCTGAACAATAACAAGATTTCATTCTATGTTGAGTATTAGGGAGACAGTAGCATTTGCTTAGACAGGGTTCGACGATGGTATGACACTAAGGACAGGTAGCTTGACTCTTTTAGCTCCTTTTCAAATGATCATTGATTAGTTTGAGTCACCTTGGGCAAGAGATTCCCATGGGTCAATGTGAGTGGTGTATTTTGTCTGTGTTGTAGTTGCTTTGTGAAAGGGCGAACTGCATTTGGAAACAACAATCAAAATGATTTGTACTCAGAGGTTGGTGTGATGCATCAGGAAAGAGAGCAGAGATTGAAATTAAGTTGTTCACAAGGAAACGATAGCCAGTTAAGTCAGCATTTGAATTGTGTGTGAACATTTTTGTCATGTTTGATGTAAAGTGGTTATACATTTATCAATGTGAGTTTCTATTTGCTATGAAATGTCATCTAATTCATCTGTGTGCGCTTTTTCTTTCCCGGTTTTATGAGGAACTTTGTAGTCATAGTCTGAGAAGAACCATCGATCTTTATATATAAACACAACATCTTGTGCATATTCAACGATTTTGGAGAAGTGAAGATAGAAATGAGAATTCCCAGTCATTTAAGAGTTGAACATAGAAGAGTGATTTGTTCTGCCTATCATCTTGTATTTTAGGGTAAATTCAAGATATTAATTCAATCCTGTGACTTCAAGGAGTCCTTGACTCCATTCAACATAAGCCTCACGTAGTTTCCAAATACCTTTTAAATTGATCTTAGTCCTTAAATGCACACAAAGAAATTAATATTAAAATATTAAGGGACGCTTATAATATCCATCCATCGTTGAACTAACTGAATAGTTTGCTTGATCAGTTCAGAGTGCAGGCTGGAATCAAGTACATTAATATAGGTCATTGTTAATCAGTTATGTTGGGCAGGCCACATTATCTGCATACTTGATACAAGACTTCCAAAACAAGCTCTCCACTTGCTGTGTCAGAGCTTTGAGTAGTTATCAGGAGGGCACACAAAATGCTTCAAATGCCTTCAAATCCTCCCTGAAAAAAATACACCACTCATATTGAACCATGGGAATCTCTTGCCCAATGTGACTCAAACTGGAGAAGAAATACCACCAAGGTGCCAACCATGTTGAGCATCTCCACAAAATGGAGGCCAAGGCAAACAGTGGAAAAAGTATGTGAAAACATGGGCATTTTACCCACCTGCCCCTTCACAGACCTGCTGCTCCACTTGTGGCACGGTGTGCAGATCTCCCTGTGAACTTGATTCATTACATCAAGAACTCACAACACTGGGTTGGAAGAAAGTGATTTTTTGGTCTTGAGGAACTGCCTAAGAAGAAAAAACAGCAAACATTGATGTGGGACTGGAGTCACATACACCAGATTGAGCAAGAATAACCACTTTTCTTCCCTGATGGACATTAGTGAACCAATTTAATTTTTGTGGCAACTTGCCATTGATTTCAGCTGACAGTTTTTAGATATTTTGTATAATTTAAATTTGCAAATTGAGATCTGAGTTCATTTTCTCTGGATAGTTAGTCTGTATTACTGATCCAGTAATCTAACTACCACATAACTAAACCCATTAATAGCACAACATTTTACTTAAGGCACTACTCATAGATGTTCTTTTGCTAAGAAAAAAGAAACAAGTTAATAATTAATAATTAGATATTATTAATTTCATTATTTGCATTATCTAAATATCTTGCATTGAGAAAAGTCAGTTTTATTAGAATGAATGTTGCTATGCTCTTGATGGCCTGTCATATTGACTCACTCTTAATATTTTATTTGATAAAATGACTTTTAGCCCACGCTTAATTTAAACAGAATCAAAATGACAGAAATGATCATACAAAATTCAAATGTTGACTTAACTGGCTATTGTTTCCTTGTGAATAACTTAATTTCAATCTCTGCTCTCTTTCCTGATGCAGCACACCGACCTCTGAGTACAATTCATTTTGATTGTTGTTTCCAGATGCAGTTAACCCTTCCACCCAACAACACAGAAAAGAAGACTGGCTACTTTGTGTTCCGTGGGCCATCGAGCATGCATTTTATATTGACAAAAACAATGATCCAGCAAGAGGTGTACAATTTTAATAAATCAATTGAAATCTTTGAAAGTCAGTTTAGAACATGTTGTGAGCTGCAGTGTTTATGAAGTGAATTAGTTTCTTTGACAATTTTTCTCTGAATAGTGCTCTTTTTCAGATACAGCCCTAACAGCAGAGAGGATATGACATGATTGAACTTTGATAAAGGGCAGTAAGAAATTATACATTTGGAAGTGAGCATGTTTTTGAAAATGATTAACAGATGTAAAGCAGGTTGAGATAGGAAAGTATACCAATGAAATTAAAAAATAAGATATTTAAAATGACTGTGGAGTTGAATTCAAATGGAAAACCAAAACAAGAAAAAAAGAAAATTATTGAGGAAGAACACTGAATCTCAGAAAAAGACAATAGAAAAAGTAAGATATTTTCCTGTGCATACTGGCGTTCAGTGTGTGTAGAAAGGTTTGGAAGAAGGAACTTTGTAATGCAAAATGGACTATATTTTCTCTAAGTTGTGTGGCATTTGTTATTGATTACAATTAAAGTGGCAGCTCTCCATCAAAGTGGTAGACCGTACCATTTTACCATGGGCAGTTTCATATCACATGAGAAAGGGAATGCAAGCAAAGGAAAATGATCTAGTCATAGCCTATGTAGAAGTTACTATTTCAAACTTCTCAAGCAACTAATGACACACATAACTAATATAAATGATACACCAAATTGTGAATGTCATTGTTGAGTGTAACAAACATTTGAGAACTGGGTCAGTAGCAAATCTATTAAGACAGTGCCACTGATTTGCTCATGAAGGACTTTGTCAGCTGCATTATGGAGAAGTTGGAAAAATAGAATAACCTATGTGGTCAGTTTGGCAGCTGACAGCATAGTCTGAAAGCAAACTGAACGGCAATACATTAACAAACATGCAAACCAAGTGTTGATAATTATGAAGAGTTAGAACAATACCAGAAAGAACTGAGTGATTTTTTAAAAAAGCAACAAGGTGATGTAAAAATGTTACTGTAAAACTACATAGGACACACATATGGAAAAAATTAAATGTTACAGATTTGAGGTGAAATATTAGGCAGCAATAAATTTTAGGGGAATTTGTAGTAAGAAAGAGTAGCGCAAGTAAAGGTATAGGCCAAAGTAAATTGTGTTAAGTGCAAGAAGGAATTTTCATAAGGGAAATTGCCCTATAGTTGCAATGCTCTTATTTTATGGTTAAAACTCACAAATAGCAGCAAGTAATGTATCAGTATGCAGACCCACCCAGAAAAATACTCTGAACTGAGCTTGAAGTGAGAATAATTTTATTTCAAAGGTGTTGGGATTGAAGAGTTTGGTTCAGTGCACAGCTCAACAATTATCTGTTACATTAATCTCCTGTTCTATGAAATTAAGCCCTGCTATTCCCAGAGGCACCATAAAGCTGAAGATATTTAAAAGTTTTCCCTAATTTATTTGTCATTTAGATTCATTTGACAGCACACCTGGACCAGGGTTCTGCATTTAACAGGAATGACAATTTTTTTGCAAATAAATATGTTCTAACTACAAATAAACAATTTTGATAAGTTAACATGAGTCAATCTACTCTGTATAAACACACACAAACACACAAAAGTGTTTTGTGGGAAAGACAAGGAAGACAGTTCAGGGGGCCCCTATCCTCAAAGTTTGCTGAGATAACTTTGTTGCTGATCAAAATACTGCTTCACGATCTGCCTCCTCCAGATAATTTCATTTGTTTGCAGGAGTCACTGGGTGATGGGTGCACACTTATAAAGACTTACTAATTGAAAGTCATAATTTCCAGCAACTGATGAGGGGAAAGAAACTGGCTACCTTCAAGCTTGAGTTTTTTTTAACTGCAGAGGGAAAGCAGCTCCTTCCCTTCCAGAGGTCCTATTGCTTCTGAGCTGAACATTCACACCACCTGAAACTGTTTGACTACCCAGAAGCCAAACATACTTGTCGAAAAGATGGAGGTCTTTGTCATGGATAACTGGTCACCATTTTATGGACACGTTTAATAGACCTGATTCTACCAGCATAGTAAGATACAGAAAATGCCTACACTGCAAGGCATAGGCAATGTACAAATGTATTGTGATTTCTTTAAGGTCTTATTCCTGTGTTTTTCAATTTTTGTGATCAAGCTATCTCCTCCTTGAGATATTTTCCACAAGTACACAGTCTGCATATTGCAGGAAAATCACCTACATACTTTTTAGTCTTTCAGAAATGCTACGTCATCCAGTATGTGTATATTTAATATGATAATCCATCCAAGCTCACCATATTAGGACAAGATTTATCCCAGAAAGCTTTGGAGCATATCTACTATAGAATTGCAAGCCCATTGTTTTAGTTCTAAGATCGTTACAACAGCTTATGCTAGTTGCTCCAACAGTCAAAGAGTTGCTCTTACTCTCGAGTTGTTCTAGATTCTGGGGCACAACTGTTTCATGTGTATCTATTCAGCAAGCATTTATTGTTCATACAGACCACAGATCATGAGAGGTAATCTGTTGGAAACTTCTCATAAGTGCATCTCCAGAACTTTAACATTTACTTGTGAAGATCCAAAGGTATGATTTAGAAGGGCAAAACAAAGCAGGTTCCCAAGAGACCATCTCCGAATTTCTTAGCTGACTTGCAAAAGAACAAATAATATTCCTTTAGGTCAACAAGCAGGTATTAATCAATGTGAAATGGAAGATATTTTAACATCAATCTCAAATATTTCAGTCATAGTTGAGTAGATACAGATGATAATTATCTGCAGACCCTCAAAAGGTTCTTCATTGATGGTTGGCCTCAATATGTCCAACAAGTCCCAGAGTCGGTACATTCACTCTGGTCACTCCAAGACAAACTAAGACTCTCAAAATATGTAATCTTCAAAAGCAAAATGTCATAATTCCAAAAACCTTTCATCAAAACATGTCAAATCCTGTATATTTGGTTCATAAAGGTGTATAAAAATAAAAATAAATCCACGTATTGGCCCAGGCACCAATCAACTAAGCAAGACATAAAAAGCATGTTACTGTCATCAACCTGAACAATCCAGAGAGTCTCTCCTTTCACAGGAGATTCCTTCTGCACCATGGATGTAAGATTATGTCTGAAAATTTCCATGAATGAGAACACTATTACATTCTAGTACCTGATTATTTTACCGTAAAGCAGCACAGAACTCCCTGATACCCGACCATGGCCAATGCCAAAACATGGGCAATTGGAGGCTGACCTTATCTTCCTGTACAGAGACTACTTGACTGATGTTGCCCCTGTGGACTTCAGTCAGGACGACTGCCCCTAAGGCTTTGAGACATAGCTGCCTGCTTGCCACGCCTGCAGTCTCTTTGCCATGTAAGCTGCTGGAGATTCATACAACACACTACCATTCAGTAAGATGTACATCCTCTCGATGAGCTCTGATAACCAGCAAGGCAAACTGTCTGGCTGTGTGACTGCACTAATTAACACAGCAAGGCTGGGGTACTGAATGCAAGTGCTAAGTGAATCAGCTCAAAGAGAGTTATACTTTTAGAAGGGAATTAAAAATTAAATATGTCAGTCTTTTCAGATACCCTCCTGGAATGCTGTGATCCTGGGTCCCTGGCAGCAGTTCTAATCATTGAACCACCATATTGCCCTGGTGTGTTTGTTTACATCTTGGTGTTTTTGACGGGAGAGAGAAACCTTGGAAAGACTGTGAGTTTAGAATAATTCAAGATTGACCTTAGCTTATAAAAACCCAGAAACTGGAAAGTTTTGGGGCTTTATGTAGATAAATCTGATTGAAGTCAATCATAAAAACGCTTTCTGCGAGAACAGGAAGATTCTTCAGAACAGTTAAGGAAATAAGTTAGTTCAGTGAAATAGTACAGTTTGTGAAAACTCTCAGACAAGGAATGTTTAATTAGAAATGTGCACTTGTTATCCAAAGCTTGAAAGTCTAAGAAGTCAGTTACATGAGGATTCAAGGAAAAGGCTTTGCAACTGACTGGACAGGAACTGAGGACAAACCGCTAAGTCGAATCTATGGATTTGATAGGGAAGGGACATTTCTCTGGTTTTTGAATAACTGTAAAATGATGATGTTGGGAAGTAGATGGGCTTCGTTTTGCTGTGTGTTTTTATATCTCTGAAGCTGTGACACACTTAGATTTATATTGAGTGTGGTTAACTTCGGTTTTGTTGTTGAAACCAGTTCTGTAGTCTCGTGTGCTTATGTTAGATTGCAATGCTTGAAAAAAGGAGCTTTCAAGCCAGATTTCATTCTGGGATCTGAGCTGTCCAGTCATAACATCATGAATAGTTAGAGTTAATGTTGCAAATAAACTTTGAGGCATGTGTCTCAACAAGACCCTGGGTCTGTTTGGCATATGTTATATGGAATAACATACAGAAAACCACAAAGTGCATTAGCAGACATTACAGATGCCAGCTCAGAGAAATGAGTCTTCTCCTGCCCTGAGTTGCTGGTTCTGTTTTGGGCTGTCCTTCAGTGATGTAAATCTCAATTCCTGGTGCTTGATCAGACATTTATAAGCACTAGGTGTGAAACTGAGAAGGGATCGAAGAATTTCTCTTTTAATTTACTTAATCTTCAACTATTAATCTGTTTTAAAGCCTGAGAAGAGCAGAAGCCCTATTATTCGTATGCCTCTTTTGTAATGTTATGTATATATAATGAAGTGTTCAATACTCTACATAAGCCTCTACTACTTTGGACTTACTTTACTCTGTCTCAGTCTCACTCTCAGTTTGAGTCTCAAATGCATTGGAACTGTTTGTCGTGGTCAAGCTTTGAAAAATGAGGAGTTGTTTTACTTAATTAAAAAGAATTAAGTAGTGGTGCATAGGAAGAATTGTATCTCTGATGTTTGTGAGCTACAAAGGAAGTGAAGTCATTGTGTTCTTACAATTGCAACTGGATAACAAAGAGATACTTGCTATAACCTGAAAATCTCAGTGTGCTGCAGAGATGAGCTCAGGATTTTGCCAGTTAAAATCTATTTTTAAAAGCTGTTTGCTGTGTGTGGAGGAAGAATGCTCTGTAAAATTGGTGATGACTATTTTAAATGAACCATTTGCTGAAGTCCAGTGGTTGAAATCAGAACAGAAACATAGGAAAGGTCCAATGGGACCCGTAAGACCAGAGTTCACGATTATACATTGAACTGGAGCTCTGTCAAGTGGTAGGCCTATGTTGCCAGCTGTCAAGGGTAAATCAAGTTTGCTGTTGCCTATTATAAACAAACTGCTTAATTTCTGCTACTATATTGCTTATGCTCCTTCTGAACTCAGAGAAGGGGTAATATTTAATCCCCAGGGATCCTCTATGCAACTATTATTATTATATGTTCATCTCCTATTAAATCATGCATTATAGTACTGGGAGTTCTTATTAAGCAGGCCATTATCATAGCAACCGTTTATAATGTGGATCAGGTGGGTATACAAATGATTCTACTTTCGTCCTAAACTGTTAGCACATGTTAAGGTTGATTCAGTTTAAGAAATAATAAAACATATAGTTTGTAAACTTTGAGGTGGAGTATAAATCTTGGATTATACATTTGAGCAAATTTTTCAACTAAATAACATTCACAAATCATTAATATTTGCTCAATACAACATGTGCAAAGGTAAAGCATTGTAGAAAAATAAAGAAATAAAGGATTTGAGATAATTATTGGGAATTTTTGACTTTGACAGGTTTAGCCATTCTTGTACTTGATTGGAACATCACGTGATCAATGCAAAAATTGGACAGGGGACAGATTATCCCTTCAGAAACATCTTTTGAGGATCAAATTTGTTGTGGATTCAAAGCCAGTAATACTAAACTTGCCAAGAAAAGCATGATTTACTTCACTTTAATATACAGTGTACTTGTAGAATTAATAATGAGCTCAATATGCACTTTGAGATAGATTATTCAAAAATGAGGTAATTCTCTATGAGGATGAACAGGAGGGAGTACAAAAATGACAGTCTATCTCCTGGAAATGGACCAACCTAGTTGCAATTTTAACAGCCATTCTGCTTGCTGAAGCTTATCGAATTTAGGCAAACTAATATTTTTCATATTTATATTTGAAGAGAAGAATTAGTTTTAAGTTGTTACTCATTGAACTATAACTGACATTTCAAAAGATGCAGTTAGCTCATGTTACACCAGAGATTTGCCAGAAGTTCAATAAAAGTGTCACTCACTCAGCTGCAGGTGATTAAATTTCTTTTAACACTGAGCACTGGTCATATTGAAGACATTAAAGGGAGACGGAAATATTTTTGTCCCTTGGTAACCTTTCAGCCGGCCTTTCTCAGATCCATTGAGACTAAATACAAGGTGACAGAGTTTGAAGCAGGGCAGTGTAAACTGTACAGGGGCCAGTGATTAAAAACATGTGTCCAACAATAGTCTTATTCTTAGACTTACAATTAACCTTTTAAGCAACTAAATAGCAGCTTGTGTGGCTCTTAAAAGCTTTTTGCTGCTTGTAAACGATAAAGCAGAAACAGCTGTTAAATTGTAACGAAGAAAGTGCTTACAAATTGTTAGAATTTTACAAGGTACTTCTTGTTTTCAGCTTACTTGGATTTGTGGAGTTCAATGGCCACAAAAAGGACATAGTGAATTTGACTTATGCAACCTAAATATTTTAGGCTGTGTGGACAGACAATTCCCCACGTGGGAAACGTGTTGCCTTCCAGAAACTTTTGCCTTTTTTCTCTGGACTCGAAGTTTAATGTTTGAGCTGTGGACACCATCATTTGAAAATTGACTCTATGGGTGTGATGATTATTTTTAATAATTAACTCAAATGATTAAAAGAAAACAGCAATTCACACATTTGTCTTATTGCTTAACCGGCAGAAACTGTAGCATTCTGCAGCTGATTCAAATCCTCAAATTCTTTAAAGAATGTGGAACCTAAGAACAGAGCTATTAATGCTTTTGAGTATTGTACAGCAGTGTAAGAAGCCTTAGAAATTGTTCTCAGAGGCTCATGAATCTTCCTTAGAGAACCATGGAGGCTGGGCCATTGAATATTTTTAGGGCAATAATAGATTCTTACAGTAGCAAGGACATGAAAGGATATTAGGCATGGCAGGAGAGTGAAGTTGAGGACATAATTTTATCAAATGGCGGGGCAGGCCTGAAGGGCTGATGGGCTATTTCTGCTATGGGATGGCACAGTGGCTCAGTGGTTAGCACTGCTGCCTCACAGCGCCAAGGACCCAGGTTCAATTCCCGCCTCAGCCAATTGTCTGCGTGGAGTTTGCACGTTCTCCCCATATCTGCGTGGGTTTCCTCCGGGTGCTCCAGTTTCCCCCCACAGTCCAAAGATGTGCAGGTTAGGTGAATTGGCCATGCTAAATTGCCCGTAGTGTTAGGTGGATTAGTCAGAGATAAATATAGGTGGGGGGGTTCTCTTCGGAGGGTCAGTGTGGACTTGTTGGGCCAAAGGGCCTGTTTCCACACCAAAAGGAATCTAATCTAATCGATACGTTCATGCAACATTCTAAAACAAACAACAATATCCTAAATAAAGTAACCCACCGCACCATTTAAAACAAAAGGCAATTTGTCCTATGTCCCAATGTTAATGGATCATTTTACAAACTCCCAGATCCAGATATAGCTCTGCATTTTCAAAACCTAATCAGTTTTGGGCAACATCCTATCCATTAGGTTCTGAGCTATTTTGTTGATAAAGAAACAGATGAACTGGAATTCAAAAATGACTTTTAGTGGTTGAGGTAAAACCTCTATTTTCTAAGTTTTAAGTATATACTCCAGTATGGAGCTTAAATTATTCCAAAATTGAATGCATGTACAATCGCTTTGGAGTGATATAAACAGGTTTCAAAGTGTGAGTTTATCACTGATTGGAATTTTCTGTGCAGCCAATTAAAATCAAATAAAAGGTTTTGTCTTATTATTCAGATTTGCATGAATAAATTTCAGGTATACATCTCTTTCAATCTATCAATGTCTCTCACTGTGACCTGCTTAGCCACCATCGCTGTTGCATTCCAATCTTCTCCCAGCTTATTAAACCCAATATCCTTGTCCAACTCTATGCTCCCCATTGCCTTCTTTCTATGTTTATGTTTTTCTTCAATCTCACACAGCTCCACTTTATATTGTATTGTCTTCAAAAGAGGTTACGTTATTGAAACATATAAGATCCTGATGGGTCTTGAGGGGGTGGATACCAGGAGGAAGTGGGGTGACTAGAAATATGAGACATTTACAAAACAGAGGTTCCCTTTTTAAAAGGAAAAAAGGAGAATATATTTTGCCTGAAAACCATGTGTTGGCAAAATTTGCTTCCACTAACATTGTAGAGGCCAGGACATTGAATTTCTTTAAGGCTGAGTGAGATAAATTTTGACAGACAAGGGAGTCAAGGGTTATAGTGAGTAGAAAGGAAAAGTGGAGTTGAGCCCATTACCAGATCACCAAGATCTTATTGAATGGCCTCCTCCTTTTCTTAAGTCCTATGCTCCCACAGATTGGTGTGTCCAAGATGGTGTCAGTTTTAGCCATTTTTAACCTACTTTCTAGAATCTCTTCTGAAAGCTATGTCTCATCCCAGCTTTAAGACTTTTCTCACTTTCCTATAGTGATAGGTTCTATCACTACAACCATGCCTTCAGATCTCTGCCATTCAGATTTGACATTCATTTTACCTAACTTTCTCAATAGAAGGTCTTGGTGTCAATTTTCACCTTTTTACTGTCACTTTATGAAACATGCATTGAATTAACTGAAGGACTATTTCCTTTATAAAATACACGCAAGACTAAGTCATTTCTTTGTTTTGGAGGTCTTATAAAGTTCATGAGATTGAATTTCCCAGCCATTGAACAACATGAGTCTTGGTGAGAAAGTTGGGGAGAATCATGTGAGGTTAAGGAAATTCTCGTGGTTGAGGTCAAAAGGTCTATTTATGAACCAAGTGTTGGACAGCAAAATGAGATTCTTACTAGTGAGCAGTGAAAGGTCTATTAATTAACATCCATATTATTTCATATGTTTACTTCATTTGTATGCAGTTTCCCATTCTCCCAACTGCTGGATAAAAACACAACTGACAGCAATAACCTGGTGACTTCAGTTTGCTGTTTCTTCCTCTGGCCTCCATCTTGGAACACCAGGGGCACCTACATATTAGCATATGCTCCCTCATCCACCAGGATCTCCGTGTCCCAATTGGCAGCGCAGGGTGTGCATTTCACTGCGTCCGATATGTCTGGGGCCAAATGTCAAGAGCTGTGCAGGGAAGCTGCAGACTGCAGTACTTGACTGGTCACGCAGTTGGGCTTGAAAGATGGCGCCACACCAGAAATCCTTGGAGATCTGGCACTTCCAGTACTTCTGCTGGTGAGGTGTGGGAGAATGTAAGAAGCAGAGTGCCAAGGAGGCATGGTGCATAGATAATGAGGTGACTTCAGGAAGAGAGTGTGAGGAAAAAAATACTCAGGCCTGGGGAGAATAACCCTCCATGAAACTCACCTGACCTGACACTTATCTGATTTCTGATAAAATTCAGCCCCTGGTGAATGTGTGCATTGTGAATCATTCAAAAGTATATTAGAGTTCTCGAATGGAAAATAGCTATCTGTATAATATTTATGTTTTGTTTCATTATTTTACTTTCTTTGCCTCTAATGTCAAGTGATATCAATATTATGATCCAAATCTCTGGATGCACATGAAAAGCCATTTTAGATCCAAATTTCAGTTTTCACCCTGAGACACTGAACAAATCGACAAACAGAAATATTAAATATTTGCAAATTAAAACATGCAGTCAGAATTTACAGCTGAATTACAGTCTTAAAATTAAAAAATAGATTCTTGGGTCCTATTGGAATATGTTTATTAAAGACACCTAGTCACCTTCAGTATTGGGCCAAACTGATCAAATTTCTTGCTTAAGCCTAAGCAATACTAATGGACATCGCAAGTAAACTTAGATGGGAATCACTAAATAGTGGTCAGGCGTAGTCCGAGGCCTCGTACGCACTCTATCTGTGCTGCTGTACCCATCTCCCACCAAGGCTCGTGCAGTATTGTCTGCAACATCTCTGACTTGTTCTCACTCCTTCAACCTCGCACACTACTAACCCTGCATGGCTCCTGCACTCCTTGCTCACTTCCTCTTAACACCTCATCAACTCCAGCTGCAGCAACAGCCATCTCACCAAACATTAGCTCAGTCAATCCCTCCCTTTCTTTCATTCTAGGAGAAGAACTAATTACAGGTTGCCATCTTGAAAATGCCCCTATTGTTCCCAACTCTTTGTGCTCTGTTGGTTAGCCAATCCTCTAATCGTGCTAATGTTATGCCCCCCAACATCACGGGCTCTTATTTTATTAAATAGCCTTATGTACTGTATCTCATTGATTCATTTGGAAAGCCAAATATATCACATCTACTAGTTTCTCTTTGTCTATGTTGCCTCCTCAATGAATTCTAAAATAAAATTGTCAGCTATAACTTCCTCTTTATAAGTCATGTTGATTCGGATTGATTAGGTTATGTATTTTTGAATGCGCTGCTTTTACATCCTTTACATTAGTCTCTTGCATTTTGACAATAACAAATTTTAAGCCAGCAGACCTACAGTTTTAGTCTTACTCTTTTGTTTAGATAAAGGTGTTACATTAACACCTATGTACTGACAGTTTTCCAGAATCTAAGGATTACTAGAAGATTACTACCAATGCTTTATTTAGCTCTGTAGCTACTTGCTTTAATATTGTAGAATATAACCCATCAGATCCAAGGGATCTATTGGCCATTGGTCCCATTATTTTCATGAGTATATTTTTTCTAGTGATAGTTATTGTATTTATTTTTTCCTCTTCTTTCCCCATTGATTATTTAGTACATTTGAAGAATGCAATAAGTATTTATTACAACTAACTATTATGTATAAACATTACATTTCTCAGGTTACCATGAAGGATTTTCTTTCTCAACCTCTCCCCTTGCCTGAAACATGGTCACTCTTACATTAAACCACCAACAGTCATCTCTCTCTCTCACCAGCCTGCTATGACTATGATGACGTTACCTTCATATTAATATTCCTCAGGCACATAATTGTTAAGGATAATATTAAGATATTATGGTACAACAGAGGAGTATGCTTTCAATGAGTATCATGCTTCAAGTGATCCAAGGTAGGGTGGTATATAAGATCTCTAAGCCCTCAGGTCACATGCTATTGACACAACAATGATGTCATGCTCATGTTTCTCATATGACGACTGGAAGACTAACCATGTCCCTGTGGGAACAAGCTCCTTGGTGTAGCTATGAGTAGAGCCCATGTTGGGTATTCTGAAGACAGGTCCCCTCCATTTCAGGTGATACGTGGTTATTGTAAAGTCTATAATTGGCACGTCTACATCTTGGAGTATCTGATGTAATTGGAAGGTATATTAAGTTTCATGGTTAGTATGTTAATATTCCTTCATGATAAATTAGCATGGTATTATCACTGTGTCAAAACAAGTGACCTGAATGTATAGCGATCTCCTACTCCATCTTACCTTGGATCACTTGTAGATGGTTTACACAGCAGCTACTGAGATGTTTCAGACCCAAGGGGTAGCCACGGGAACCCACACGGGCCCCAGCTATGCCTGCCTCTTTGTCAGGTTTGTGCAACAGTCCATCTTCCACAGTTACACCTGCACCATTCCCCACCTTTTCCTCGGCTGCATCGATGACAGTATCAGTGCCACCTCGTGCTCCCACAAGGAGGTTGAACAGTTCATTGACTTCATGAACATCTTTGACCCTGACCGCTCCATCTCCATTTCTGGTGACTGACTCAAATAGGCATCTATTTCAAATGCCCCGCTTCCTACAGCTACCTGGACTACACCTCTTCCAACCCCTGTATAAATGCTATCCCTTACTCACAATTCCTCTGCCTCTGCTGCATCTGTTCCAAGGAGGACAAATTCCATTCCAGGACATCCCAGATGGCTTTGTACTTCAAGGAGCGCAATTTCACCTCTCACATGGTCAACTATGCCCTCCAGCGCATCTCATCCACTTCCCGCACCTCCACCCATGAACGCCACCTCTCAATTGCAACAAAGACAGAACGCCCTGGTCCTCACCTTCTACCCCACCAATCTCCGCATACATTGTATCATCCTCTGCCATTTCTGCCACCAACAGTCAGACCCCAACACCAGAGATATATTTCCCTTCCCGCCTGTATCTGCATTCCACAGAGACCATTCCCTCTGTGACTCCCTCATTAAGTCCATGACATCCCCCACCAACCCATCATCCACTCTCAGCACCTCCCTTACATTGCACGAGGTGTAGAACCTGCGCCCACACTTCCCCCTTCATCTCCATGCAAGGCCCCAAAGGATTCCTCCACATCCGGCAGAGATTTTCCTCCACCTCCAAACACCTTATCTACTGTGTCCATTGCTCTCGATGTGGTCTCCTCTACACTGGGGAAACAGGATGCCAACTTGTGGAACATTTCAGGGAGCGTCACTGGGACACGCATTAAACAACTCTCCACCACCCTGTGGCCAATCATTTCAACTTCCCCTCTCACTCCACCAAGGACATGCACGCCCTTGACCTCCTCAACCACCAATCCTAGCCACCCAACAACTGGAGGAAGAACACCTCATCTTCCACCTTGGGATTCTCCAACTACATGGAATCAATGTTGATTTCACCAGTTTCCTCATCACCCCTCCCCCACCTTATCCCAGATCCAACCTTCCAACTTATCCTACCTATACATCTTCCTTCCCACCTATCTGCTCTACCCTCTACTCCTACCTATCACTATCACACCCCACTTTCATCCACATCTCACCTTCCTAGCTAACTTCCACCCAGCCCAGCCCCATCCTATTTATCTCTCAGTCCCTTTCCACACACACACAACCTCCCCCCTCCCTCCCCAAACCCCCAACATTCCTGATGAAGAGCTTATGCTCAAGACCCTCCTGCTCCTCAGATGCTGCCTGACCGGCTGTGCTTTTCCAATGCCACGTGTTTTGACTCTGTTACTGAGCATCCATAGAGGAGAGAATGGATGTTTGCATTTTGGGGCCAATCAATGAGGCTGTTTGAGCTTCTTGAGTGTTTTTGGAGCTACACCCTTTTAAGCAAGTGGAGAGTATTTCATCACACTCCAGACTTATACCTTGTAGATTGTGGACAGGCTTTGTGGAGTCAGGGGATGAGTTCCTCACTGCAGCTCACATGCATTTAAAAGTATTTACATGGCTGGTCCAGTTCAGTTTCTGGACAATAGTAGCCCCTAGGATGTTGATAGTAGGAGATTCAGCAATGATTACACTGTTGAATGTCAAGGATCAATGGTTAGACTCTCTCATTGGAGATGGTCATGCAATGTGATTATTTTGTGGCACAAATGTAGCTTCAAATTTGTCACTCTGAGACTGGGTGTTGCCCAGGCTTTTCTATATTTGGACATTGATTGCTTAAGTTTCTCAGGAGTCACAAATGGTGCTGAACATTGTGTAATCATAAGTAAACATCCCTGATTCTAATCTTAAAATGGAGCAAAGGTCATTGATGAAGTAGTTGAAGATGGTTTGGCTGAGGATTCTACGCTTTGGAACTCCTGCAAAGATGTCCTGCAGCTGAGTTGACAGGTCTCAGCATCCACCACCGTCTTCCTCTGAGCTATGTAGAACTCCAATCTGAGTTGTTCCCCCAGATTCCTATTGATTCCAGTTTTGCTAAGATTCCTTGACACATGGTCAAATATGACTTTAACGTCAAGAGCAGTTATCACACCTCACCTCTAGAAGTTAGCTCTTTTGTCCATGTTTGAACCAAGACTGTAATAAGGTCAAGAGGTCAAACTGCTTCCTATTAATATTAACTAAGAAGTGGCACCACTTAGAGAATCTAACTGTGCATCATTGGCTTCAAACGAGGAAGGGAATATAAAGTACCAATTTGGGGAGAATGAGGTTACTCCTTTAAAGCAAGTTTATTGTCTACCCCATGGCAATGTCATTTATTATCTGATTAAATTAATGTTACTCAATCCATTATCTAAATATTAATCTTACTTGCAACAAACTCTGACTTGAAAAGGCAAGGCAGAGATCCAGAAGCAAGAGTGTGACAGAGTTCACTTTCTGCAAACATCATTTACAAAACTTCTGATTTTGTCTGTAAACAGTTTTTAAAAAGTGGCATAAAATCAGGTCCAGTGCCATTCACCTCAGTGGCTTGACCTGCACCTCACCTTGTACCGATCACCACTGTACGGACTGCTCTTGTGTTTACCATGGTGTTTGAGAGGGATTATTGGTTCCTCTGAGAATATCCTACATTTATTTCACATGCTTGCACTAACACAGGCTGGCTAGATTCTAAACTGAACCGCAGCCAGTACAGCACATATGTTTTCTGATTCGACTAATTGTTCAAAACCAATAACCATCACCCTGCAGAACACTTCACAGCCAGTTTTATTTATTTTTTGAAAGTGACTATAAGTGTCACTGGCAGGCTGATTTAGTGTGATAATCAAGGATCGTAATCGTCCCCCCATGATTAACACCGGTCCTTTATTTATGAGTTACATTCCCAGCATGGCAGCTTGAGATAAATTAACACCCCTGAACTATGTTAAAACAAACATTATGGGAATGTATTATTGTAATACGTGGCACTGATAGACATTAATTTACTGCCTAATAAGCTATTAATAGCCAATAAATTATATATATATTATACAAATTAAATTTGTTTAGATTCTTGGCAATTGCTTCCCAGTTCCTTATATATATTTTACCAGAAGAACTTAATTTTTTGCAACATGTTTTGGATCTGTAAATTACTTTGTACACTGAGATGATGACTTTTTGCTGGAATACTTTGTACACTGAGATGATGACTTTTTGCTGGAAATTAAGTAAAGGATGAGAAAACAATGATGGCAATCTCATTCTGAAAGACCATAACAGAAAAGGAGATGATATTTTAAAAACAGTTTATAAAACTGCAATGGAATACATTTTAAAAAAATGTTTCCTGATGTGCCTGAAAATCTGGTTATCATTTGAGAAAACTGAGCAAGCAGAATTGCAGGAAATTTGCAAAGAAAGCTCTTTAAGGTGTCAGCAGGGCCATTATAATTTGATTAGATGTGTTCAAGCTGAAGTGTCAATAGATGTTCATAAAAGGTTGAGAAGATTTATACTTATTGTCTTTACACATGCAATTTATAAGCAAACATTTGTGATTATTTAAGCCACATATTAGCACTCCTTTAACATGTATTTCTGAAAGTAAATATTGAGTAAATTCCAGGCCATAGTTACAACCTAGAGGTTTACTATTGTGCCATTTCTTGCAAAGTATTAAGATCACAGAAATTGTCCATGTGGCCCAACAAGTGTTCCTCTTCCATTAGAATCTCCTCCCACCTTTTATCACAGACCTTATCAACATAACTTTGGATAACCATTCTTTCCCCTCGATATTTAACACACGTATTCAACAAGATGTTACTTAATGCTAGTCTAGTCATTTCCCTTGGCATGACCCCTTTCTTCCTTCTATCATCCAAGGGGCACAGACCAGGGTGTATCTGGCACAGAATGGGTTTAGCCATCCATCATCAGGTCAGCTGGGCTGTTTTAAATGTGATTGGCCTTTACTCCACTCTGTCAAAGCCATTACTTTAAGATCGTAATGTAGAGAAAAGATAACGCTATGCTTATTTTATCCATGTTAAACTATCTCCTCTACTCTTCCCACTGCTACCTCTACTTCACTTACAAGAAGTATGAAACGTTCAAGACTCAGTAAACTTGAGGCCATTTGTTCAAGTTCCCTTGTTTTTTACCCCAACTCCCCTAGTCCAAAACCCATGATTCTCTAATTTATTTTCTTTTTTACACTATGTCTTATCTTGTCCATAAGATTCACTACCTTCTGTCTTTAATTTATCTAATTCCCACTAAATGGCTGACCATCCAATCTTGATGTCGGTCAGCAACGCTGGCTTGTATTGATAAAAGATCACTTTCCTCAGGTACTCTCCCCTCCTATTCCATTCACTATCATCATCCTGTCCCTCAACTTCTCAGTCCATGTAAAATAGCATCCCACATCTCCAAGTTGTTCTTAGATGATCTGCATTTGTGTTGTATCTGACCATTTACATTCACTGCATACGATCAAGGTGACAACTGCTCAATGCAGATCCCAAGTTGACTTATTGGCTGACTTCTGTTAAGAGCATTGAATGTTTGTATTCTGGTTCTCTCCAATACTCAGCTCTAGCAAGATAAATTTTGCTTTTTGTCATTTCACCTTGACTTTGTGCTTTGTGTCTTTAATATTTCTGACTTCAATGGTTCTTTTCCACAATTGGGATAGTAAACTGGGTGCAGCAGGACATTAATCTTTGGACTGGACTACTCTTCATATCTTCATGGGGTATATTCTCCACTTTAGGATTACTTTGTACAAACTTGTGCTGGATTTGCTCAACTTCTTTATGAACCCCTTGATTTTCACTGCTGTCTTAGCCTTTCTGTTTTACAGAGGATAGTGTGGAGATGATGTATTGCGTTGAATTTCCCAATCCTTTATGAAGCAGCACTCATAAATTGAGGGCCATTGCCATTATCAACTGAGGCCTTTTTTCAGACATTCTACAGTTACAATGCAGTCAGTTGTCATCTCATCTAACTCCCAGTAATCAGAATAGTTTTCAGCAGTGACAAGCTAACAAGTTACTAATAATGTGTAAAGGCCTACTTCAGGGTTCACCTGTGGTTTATCTGTGATGTCATGCATCCAAAGTGGCTCTACAGCTTGCTCAGTGCTGCTTGATATTTGTTACAAGCATTGCAGTATCTGAAATGTGGTTTCTAACCTCATTGTTCATTTTTGGCCACTACAGCACTGTTCTTGAGTTCCTCAGACAAGACTCATTCCTTGATGGCTTGAGTCAATGTACTTCAGCATCTCTTTATTAATCTCTTCAGAGTTAATGACTCTATTCCCTTGGTACAAGATTCCATCTTAGGTTATTGCTTACCTCTGTATGCCCATCAGTCTTATAATATCAGATGTGTCCTTGTTGCTTTCAGGCCATTTTCCATCACTACATCTGCTGGGTTCATGACTTTTAGAGCTTGTTAAGGTATTGCATCTCATTGAATCTGGAAGATTTCACACTCTATCTTCACTTCCTTAACTTTCTCCATAGGGAGACCGCTCTCAACAGCAATATGCATGTCCATCTCTTGCTGGCATGTCACATCGAGATGGTAGTCATGATTTGGGTGTTGGACTGGGCTGTTCAAAGTCAAAGATCACACAATATAGCACCTTATGAAGGTGCTGCGCTCCGAAAGCTAGTGTTTCCAAATAAACCTGTTGTACTATAACCTGGTATTGTGTGATTTTTTAACTTTCCACATCCAGATGATATCATAGACTCATAGAGAGTCAGAGAGATGTACACCACGGAAGTAGAATCTTCGGTCCAACCCGTCCATGCCAAACAGATATCCCAACCAATCTAGTCCCATTTGCCAGCACTTGGCCCATATCCCTCTAAACCCTTCCTATTTATATACCCATCCAAATGCCTTTTAAACATTGCAATTGCGTCAGCCTTCACCACTCCCTCTGGCAGCTCACTCCATAAACACACCACCCTCTTTGTGAAGAAGTTGCCTCTTAGGTCTCTTTTATATCTTTCCCCTCTCACCTTAAAACTATGCTCTCTAGTTCTGGACTCCCCCACCCTAGGTAAAAGACTTTGTCTATTTATCATATCCATGCTCCTCATGATTTTATAAATCTCTATAAAGTCACCCCTCAATCTCCGATGCTCCAGGGAAAACAACCCCAGCCTGTTCAGCCTCTCCCTATAGCTCAAATCCTCTAACCCTGGCAACATCCTTGTAAATCTTTTTTGAACCCTTTCAAGTTTCACTACATCCTTCCAATAGGAAGGAGATCAGAATTGCATGCGTTATTACAAAAGTGCCTAACTCATGTCCTGTGCAGCTACAACATGACCTTCCAACTCTTGTACTCAATACTCTGATCAATAAAGGAAAGCATACCAAACACCACCTTCACTATCCTATCTACCTGCAACTCTACTTTCAAGGAGCTATGTATCTGCACTCCAAGATCTCTTTGTTGAGCAACACTCCCTAGGAACTTACCATTAAGTGTATAAGTCCTGCTAAGACTTGCTTTCCCAAAATGCACCACATCACATTTATCTAAATTCCTTAGCCCAAAGGCTCATCTGATCAAGATCCAATTGTAATCCGAGGTGTAACCTTCTTCGCTGTCCACTACACCTCCAATTTTGGTGTCATCTGCAAACCCACTAACTACACCTCTTAAGCTCACATACAAATCGTTTATATAAATGACGAAAAGTAGTGGACCCAGCACCGATCCTTGTGGCACTCCACTGGTCACATGCCTCCCATCTGAAAAACAACTTCCATTGCTCTGTGTTGTGTCAAACCTCTTATCTAGCATTCAATCTTAGATGAGCCACAATTTTCCTCCAGTCGAAACTATATTTGATTTATCCTTCATCAACTATCTGAGGCTGAATTAGACCATTCGTAATCTTGTCATCACATTCAATCCTGAGCCTTCTATCATCTCCATTGGAGAGATTACCTCCGTCCAACTCTATAATAACTCTCATCTCTGCTATTTTCTCAGTGCATCATTTTCTGAAATCCTCATTTATTTCTTTTCCACCACTAGTTTGACTTTTTCAGTATTCTCGCAGTGAGCTATCAACCTGATATAGACTTAACACATTCCAAACAATTTTTACCCTCAGTTTATCCTATCCCAAGTAAATTTATCCTATTGATAAGTTTAAAATATTGTGCCCAAGTCCTCTTTACAATCATTCATAATTGTCTTTGTAAACTTCATCAGCCCAACGAGCACCAAAAACTCATTCTTTGTCCAAGCCTGCATAGTGAAACTTTTCCTTCATTTAGTCTAAACTCTTGGCATTACCTACACCTTGTCCATCACTGATAGCCTTCTAGATCACATTCTAAAGTTCCATTCTCTAAGCCTTCTGCCTGTCTATTAAGACAATCCTTAAAACACATCTGTTCGACCAAATATTTGATCAATCCTCCTAAAATCTTTCTTTAATTCTGTATCTTTTTATTCACTTCTCTACTCTTATATGCATTTGGTAAAGACAGCACTTAAGTGCAAGTTAATTTAGTGGTGCTCAATTATTGAAGTAGTCGAACAATATTAGCACTGGGTAAAGAAGGATATCTTACAATCCGATGTAACTTTTAACCTAGAGCCATAGGTATGTTACTGTCATTTCTAGTTATTCAAATTTCTTTCCATAGATAAAAACAATGATGACTTACTAATTAGCCCAGTTTTCCCCTTTAGGTGTCATTGTGTTAAGTAAGCACTTTCTTCACAGGATTTTGAATGTTAAGCTTGATTTTAAAAATCATGTACAAAGATTAATTGACAGTGTAAAAGGCTAGCATTATTTAAATGTAAGGTGTGTCTTCATTCCAGTAAATAACTAACTGTCAATCCAAGGTTGATTTATAATGCTTCCAAATTCAGCTTATAGTGACCGTGATCCTGTCACCTCAGTTATCAATCACCTATAATGACCTCGTGGCCATATAAACAAGCAGAAAGAATCAGCTAAAAATCTATTCTTCAAAGGTGAGAAGATATCATTCATACCACAAATGGGCTTTGATTGCTTTTACCTCTGTTATTTCAGTCATTAAATAAAGTTTACTTTATTTTTTAATAATTTACTCTTTTGACCAGTAATGTCATTGAATTCACGTGAGTAACTTCAGCACCAAGATGCATTTTTAGTGATTGTTACAGTATTATTAGATATCACAGTGATTGAAAGGTCTAAACACCAAGTAACTTCAAATGTGAACAAACCTATAAAGGTAGTTTTTGAGAGAGATTAAACAACAGTTGCAGTAGCTTATAGGTATACAAATCTCTTTGTAATTGACAAATTATTAGTAAAATCAGGAATTAAAATTTTTTTGCTTCCTGAAAATGCAATTCATTCCCGAAGTCTTGGAAGCTTCCACAATATAACACATATGCCTGGAATGATGATACTTTAACACTTTGTATGTAGCTAAAGAAATGCTTCAAATAAACTGTTAATGACTGTTGACACACAGCACTTAATTCTGTAGAAGTGTGTGTGTGTGTGTCTCTGCAGGCACGTGTCTGTGTGTGTGTGTGTGCGCGCGCGCGCACGTGTCCATGTGTGTGTGTGCGCGCATGCATGTGTCTCTGTGTGTGTGTGTGGTGTATGTGTCTGTGTGTGTGTCTGTGTGTGTGTGAAGATGTAAGGGGAGACACCAAGCGCAGCTTTGTCACTGAGAGGAATTAGAATTCTACTTTTGAAACCCTGTCAAAGCTGTAAGACAGCACCAAACACACGTGGATTAATATAACTGTCAACATCTATTCATGGGGAAAAGAAGGAATTATTAAATATGAGCACATCATGCATACTGACCTACCATCGCCAGTTCCTCAAAGACCAGTTGGAAGGTCAGTGAGAAAAGACTCAGATAGATTTTTGCACTTCCAGCAGGCATGTTGAAGAAACATATGAAGCCTCAATGTACTGGAGGGGCAAATTTTGCAGCATGTGAAAAAATTAATCAAAAATGGGATCAATCACTGTGCCTGTGGTGACTGTGCATTCATCATTACAATAATACCTTTTGAAAATGGCTTTTTCATGAAGTGCTAGGGAAATGACACATTGACCAAAACCTTTATCCTCCAATTATATATTGCACATCAAATTAGTGCAAGTTCATGTACTTGAGCTAGTTCTTGAATGGAAGACCAATAATTAAATGATAATCTATCACATGGTAGATACAAGCTGATGTTTTAGCGCACACGAAGTAAAGATTGTTATTTATTCACCAGTGAACTCTTGCACTCAAAGTTAATTTGGATCCCGGAGCAAGTCTTGGGTGTTCTTGGCTTACTAAAAGGACAAGCACTTTGGCAGAGTTTAAGTAGGACAATGCCAAAAATGATATTTGGATTTTAAGTATAACTTTGTTTAATCCAACTTTATTTGAAGTAGCCAACAAAGCCAGTGCCATGTTCAGAAAACTTAGTTGACTGGGATGACTATTCAAAAGGAGATGGCCCTGAATATAGCCAGAGACCATTTATGGAAATCCATGCCATGGACAGGCCTGGACATTTGTTGAGATAATACAGCTGTCACAAAAATGTACATCATTGAAAGTAACACCTCTGCTATTTGGATCATAATGAAATACAGACAATTCTTGATTAACACTATGTTCCTGAGAATCACCACATTAAGAAAAACTGCATTACTCAGGTTATGTTTACAGAATGTCAAACAAGTGCACAATAGGAAGTACAGAGTACAATAATTAATATAAAACAGCAAAACAGATATTAAAATATACAAAAAGAAACTCTTTTGATGTTACTTGCCTCATACACAGATTGTTTATCTGGAGGTGATGGATATCCTTTTGGTGATTAGAATATTTAGAGAAACAAGGATTTCGGGTTCAGCCTCCTCATTGAATTAGTGAGACCCAAAGACCTTTGGCTATTCAAATTTCGCTTGCAATGCTTGAGACTGCATCGAATTGAACACTGAATGGAATTGTCTTAGGTTTCACAGCTTGTGCACTGTTGGAGCTATGACAGACAGAGATGTTGTTTGAGCAGAGGTGGGTACGGCAGATGCTGGAGATTAGAGTCAAGATTAGAGTGGTGCTGGAAAAGCACAGCAGGTCAGGCAGCATCCGATGAGCAGGAAAATCGACATTTCAGGCAAAAGCCCTTCATCAGGAAGGCTGATGAGATGTCCGTTGGTCAGGCAAAGGCCAAAACAAGCTGAATGTATAGGAATTGCCTAGGACTGATGAATTTTGCCATCCATTCATTCTTTGTGCTGCTGGGAGTTGGGTAAGATCCGTGCCAGCATAAATCAGGCACATGTTATTGGAATCATGGGTAATAAAGTAAAAACCATGTAATGGCAGAATTGTGCTAATCAAACCATAGTAATCGAGAATGACCTATATACTCAATTTACTCAAACTGTAAAACAAAATTTTCAGAAATCAAGGGATACATTGTTTATGGTGATTCTTCCTGTACCATTTACAAAAGGCATCATGTACATCGACTATTCCAAAAAAGAAAATCTAAAAACATGTAACTTTGTGTTGCAATATTGTGATTGCATGATTGAGTTATGATTCTAAACATTTTGGATTCACAAAAAGATATATAATAGAATGTTGCATTTTCTAACAAAATAATTTAAAGTTATTAAATTTTACAAAACAGATGCACAATTTCTCAGGTTAAGATGTAATTTAGTGAATACATTGCTCATTTTGGAAGTAGAGGAGGTGAAGTGAGAATGTGATTGAGATGTATAAAATTCAGAGGGACATAGGTTGGGTATTCATGAAGGCGCTTTTCCTCTTGGTGGAGGGGTCAACCACTAAGAGGTATAGATTTAAAGTAAGGAGCAGAAGATTTATAGGCAGTGTGAGGGGGTTGGAAATCTAGAGCTTACTGCCTGTAAGAATAGTAGAGACAAAAACCCTCATAACATTTAAGAAGCATTTAAATGTACACTTATGATGCCAAGACATACAAGGCTATGGGTAAAATGTTGGAAAATGGGACTTTACTAATTAAATGCTTGTTTTGACCAGTACATACGAGATGGGCCAAGGGGGCTTTTTCTGTGCTGTAAGTCTCTGTTACTCTAACAAAACAAAACATTGAAAATGTGTCTGTAGCTGAACCATGCATATTTTGGCAAAATTGAAAAATGTAGAATATGTACAAATTGATTAAATTTAATTGATCCAGCTTTAGGCAACAATTTGAATTATTTTCTCTGACAAGGTTTTAAAATACTGCATACTATACAATACATTCTGGAGTTTACTACTGAGGCTCATTCAAAATAGAATAGCTTGGTATGTTCTCTGTAACATGTAATGAGTCCTTTTCACATCTCACATGAATTTCTGCTTCAAAGTAGAGTTTGTAATCTGATTTTCTCTATTACTAATGGAGAAATCTTCTACAAATGATAAATTATGAAAATATACATTCAACTTTGTATTTAGATCCTCACTTATGCAGATTTAAGCACGTTGTGATATTTAGCTACTTTAGAAGTGTTACATACATACAAGTTGTTATCAATTATTTTTCTAAATAATTCTGATCAACTGTAAGGATTGATGTTGGCCATTGCAATACAAAATCCATAGTCATGCAATCAACTGGACAACATGCCAGATCATAAACTTTAACAGTAAGTGCGATAGTTATTTTAATCAACCTGCTCATATACATGTTTTATCAGGGTGTGGAACTTAAACCTGGACCTGCGCTTCCCTCCATTTCATCTGACGAAGGAGCAGCGCTCTGAAAGCTTGTGATTTCAAGTAAACCTGTTGCACAATAACCTGGCTGTCCTGTGACTTCAGATTCTGGCCCAGAGGTAGGGATACTATCATTACATTACGAGATCCAAGTTGATTTCAATGTGCCAACACCTTTTATATATTAGCAATCTTTGAGAAAATTTGTAGCTCAGGTTGATGACAAAGAAGGACACCACTTTGACTGGGACAACACCCAGATCCTAGGACAGGCGAAACAAAACCACGCACGAGAATTCTTAGAGGCATGGCATTCTAACCAGAACTCCACCAGTAAACATATCGACTTAGATCCCATCAACCTTCCCTTGAAAAAAAAGAATCGGAAATGACATCACCCACCAGTAAACATATCGACTTAGATCCCATTGACCTTCCCTTGAAAAAAGAACCGGAAATGACATCATCACCTTAAGAAACCAAGACCTATAATAAGTAGAGAGGCAGGACATACCACTAGCACTTGACTAGAGAGTCTCACTGATGATGTTACATAGTATGGTGATGAAACATCTGAAAACAAACCTTCAAGCTCAGCTCAAACTTACAGACTTGTCTTTTAGATATTTTTAAATGTTTAATGTGTTATGACACATGTCTGAGTATGTGGGGCTTGAACAAGGGCCTTCCAGCTTAGAGTCATGGAAACTATTACTGTGCTATGTAGGCTCCTACCACTGTAAAAGGTGTATCTTTACATCAGTTCAAAGAAACTTGACATCTACTCCTTCAACGTGATCTCTTTAATTCATCAACCTGGGCAACAATGTTTTTAGATTACTTACAGTGTGGAAACAGGCCCTTCGTCCCAACAAGTCCACACCGACCCGCCGAAGCGTAAACCACCCAGACCCATTCCCCTACATTTACCCCTTCACCTAACACTACGGGCAATTTAGCATGGCCAATTCACCTAACCTGCACATTTTTGGATTGTGGGAGGAAACCGGAGCACCCGGAGAAAACCCACGCAGACACGGGGAGAATGTGCAAACTCCACACATACAGTCGCCTGAGGCAGGAATTGAACCCAGGTGTCTGGCGCTGTGAGGCAGCAGTGCTAACCACTGTGCCGCTATGCCATTCTCATATGTCCTTCTGATCAGTTCCTTTACAAAATTCTGATGGCAACTATTTGCTAGAGAAATCTGTGAATCCTTCAAGAGTAATCGTTCACACATGCTATTTATAACTCATTTGGTTGGTTTATAAGTAATTCAAAGATGAACCAAAAATTATGTTGAAGTTTCTGCAGGTCTCTAACTGAAGGCAGGCTCTTGGTAATTACTCAAACAACCACAAAGTTCATGATTTTTAATATGGTCAGAGAAAAGTCTACTTCGACCTGACCAGGAACCAAATATCATGTTGGTATTAATCTGACCTGTACCTTAGCTCAGTTGGCTAGGTAACTAATCAGCCACTTGCATTGTCACTATGGGGTTATAAACTTTACCATTTAAAGGAAAAATAATTATTTCAAAGGAAAAGAGAAAGATTCTGCAAGAGGAAATATGGACTGTATTTTACCCTGTTATGAACAATTGACTTGGAATCCAATTTGCTTTGTTTTATTTGGTTATTAGGGATAGCAATGACACACTACTGCAGTCAGAGTGTTACCTTCCTCCCTGCCCCAAAGTAAACAAAGCTAAAGATGTTTAGTTAGATAAATGTAAATAGTCATCCCATAAAACTTAATGACACAAGCACTACAGCAGAAGAAAGACACATTATGCACTCAAGCTATACTAAACTTGGAATTTCCTCGTGGGGCTCTCTAAATGATACTTTTATCTGGGCAATAAAATGTTGACTTGCAGAATGTCTACAGAATATTTTACTGACAGATAAAGCAGTGTCCTTCAGGGAGGTAAGAGTTCCAAAATTTTTTAAGCATTTTGTTAGCTTGTGAAAAAAAAGGCTGAATTTTCAGATTTTAAATGGCATTAATATTTCAGTCAATGCAATACTATTTTGCCATCTCACTGTTAACTAAACTTTTTGTCTATTTATGGATATAAATTAATAATTGATATTAGGACAGAATGGAGTTGAGAGGGTCTTGTTCACAGTTCAAGGTGCCCACGTTAAATTTTCCTTTGTGCTTCAAACTGTTTGATCAAACGTTATCTATATTGTGGCTGCTTTAAGAAAATAAAACACGGAACCAAAATTTGACACATGAGTACTGTCCATGGCAGAGTGACATAGCAACAAAAGGGTACCTGCAGGAATGTGTTTATGCATTTTTTTTAACAATGCAGTGGGAGAAAGAGGTTTGTGAGCAACATATGCTTGTGGTTATATCCCAACCTGCTGGACTTCCACAGCTGTTTTAGACAGAGCCTGTTAGAAATCTGCCGTCTGTCCCTGTCTCTGTCAGTCATTCACATGTGCACTATTGTGTTCAGCAAGAATTTCTGTCTCGGTGGTTTGCTGTTCTTTGCTGCATAGTAAATATCTGATCTCCCCTCAAGGCAAAAATGCAAGTTTGAAGTAAAGAACTCACCATTCAGGGAAAACCGCTACAAGATCCATGTCCAGCAGTCAAGTTGTTAGTGTGGGGCCATTCCGTTGGTTTATTTGCATCTGCTGCATAACATGTCCTATAGCTTCCCTGTGGGCTTAGATCTCTCCAAGACCCAATTAAACTCACATTTTACAAAGAAGTCAATTTAATCAGGCTGTCTTGAATCGACAAAGATTAAGATTTATAATTGCTCGATGCAATAAAAAAAATGGAATGTACATAGACACAGTAGAAATAAGAGGTGAGCCCAAAAAGATTAAAAAAAGAGATACATGGATCTGAATTGTTCATGAACAGCAGGTACAACAATGTTGTGGCCATTATTGGATGATGCCAGTAGCATTGACACTTGCAGCTGAGTAGTTGGGCTCAAGGCATCTCTGCCTTGCCTTGTCTGTTTGCACTTTGCTGCCTTCAGAACTTCACAGTACTGCTGAATTGTCATGCTGCTTAGTGAAAGGACAAAGCCAAATAGCCTATCATTCTTGTCAGCAGTAATCAGTCACGGGATTGCTGTACAGTATTTTGCTAGATCAGTGTCACACTTACTGTATGTGCCAGCAAAGACACCTGCATCATTTGGACTTTTAGAAAAGCTTTGACAAGGTTACTCATGGTACACTAATTGGTAAAGTTAGGTCACATGGGATTCAAGGTGAGCTTATCAATTAGATACATTGGCTTAATGGCAGGAGACAGAGGGTGGTGGTGGAGCATTGCTTTTCAGACTGGAGCCCTGTGACCAGCGGTTTTAAACAAGGATTGGTCTGGGTCCTCTGTTGTCATTTATATAAATGATTTGGATGAGAATATGGAAGGCATGGTTAGTAAGTTTGCGGATGACACCAAAATCAGTGACATAGTAGACAGTGAAGAAGATTTTCTAAGATTACAATGGGATCTTGATCAAATCAGTCAATGGGCTGAAAATGGTAGATGTAGTTCAATCTGGATAAATGTTAGGTATTGCATTTTGGTACAACAAACAAGGGTAGAGCTTATACAATTAATAATAGGGCCTTAGATATTGTTGTAGAACAGAGGGACCCACAAGTTCAGGTACATAACCTTTTGAAGTTTGCATCACATATCGACTGGGTGGTTAAAAAGGCAGTTGCCACACTTGCCTTCAATGCTCAGTTCTTTGAGTACAGGAGTTAGGGAGTCATGTTGAGGTTGTATAGGACATTGGTGAGGCCTCTTCTGGAATACAGTGTCCAGTTCTGGTGGTGCTGTTATAGGAAGGATATTATTGAGCTGGAGAGGGTTCAGAAGAGATTTACCAGGATATTGTCAGGAATGGAAGGTTTGAATTGTAAGGAGAGGTTGGATAGCTTAGGACTTTTTTCACTGGAGCATAGAAGATTGAGAGGCGACCTTGCAGAAGTTTATAAAATAATGAGAGGTATAGATAGAGTTAATGGTCGTTGCCTTTTCTGTAGGATGGGGGATTTCAAGATTAGGGGGCACATTTTTAAGGGGAGAGGAGAAAGATTTTAAAAAGACATAAGGGCCAGAGTTTTTGCACAGAGGGTGGTTTGTGTGTGGAATGAACTTCCTGAGGAAGTGGTGGATGTGGGTACAACTACAATGTTTAAAAGACATTTGGACAAGTACATGAATAGAAAAAGGCCAGGAGCAGGCAGATGGGACTAGTTTATTTTGGGATTATGTTTGGCGTGGACTGGTTGGACTAAAGGGTTTGTTTCCGTGCTGGATGACTCTATGTGAATCAACCAAATTACCATGTCTCAAAATCTAAGGGGTCTAGTCCTCAGTTAAAGAAAGGGGACGTGTCATCATTCAAGGGCAGCATCTGCCCTCAATCCAGGAGCACGGACTTAGTCAGTCGGCTGCTTAGGGTAGTCATGGACAAAGGTTCCATATCCCTGCTGTCCAGGCAGTAGCACATGGTCAGTCCTGCAGGTCTAGTGCAATTAGTCTGGGAATTGATGCTAAATCAGTCAGGGAGTTGCACAGAGATCGGTCAGGGATCTGATCATTTATCAGTTAAGGCTGTCCTTCCAAGTTAGTCAGGGTTGGGGGAAGGGCTTTAGTTAGTCCAGGTGTCTGCTAAGTGAAGGTCCCTCTGATCCTCAGTACCTCCTTGGGTCCTACGCTCCATTATGTACCTTGTTTGTCCTCCCAAATTGCATCACCCCACACTTTTCAGCATTAAATTCCATTTAGCATTGTTCAGCCCGTCTGACCACCTCATCTGTGTTGTCCTGTAGTCTAAGACTTTTCTGCTGAAAACTTACCACACCAATTTTCTTGACACCTATGATCAAACCTCCAAAATTCAGGTCCAGATAATTAAAGTGCACTACAAACAGCATGTCATGCAGCACAGAACTCTGGTTCACCATAGGCTTCCTGTCACAAAAACAAACTTTGACCATCACCCTCTGTCTGTTGCCACTAAGACAATTTTGCATCCAATTTTCCGAATAGCGCTGGATCCCATGGGCCCTTACCTTCTTGCCTAGTCACCCATGCAAGCTCCTGTCAAAAGCCTTACCAATGTCCATGCAGACTGCATCCACTACATGACCACCATCCACACATCTAGTCACCTCCTCAAAACTCATAATAAAAACTGCCAGACACTATCTCCCCCTGACAAAGCCAGGCTGAGTTTCCTCAACTAATCCTTGCCTCTCCAATTGGAGACTAATTTTCGTTCCTTCAGAATGTTTTTTAATACTATTCTTACCACAGAAGTTAGACTGAATGACCTGTAGTTCCCTGGCTTATCCCTCCTATCCTTCTTGAATATTGGTACCACATTCATGGTCTTCCAGTCATTTGGCACCTCTCCTCTGTCCAAAGAAGATTTTATGTTAATGTCAAGGGCCCCTGCAATCTATTCCCTCATCTCCCACAGCAGCCTGGGATTCATCTCATCTGAGCCTGAAGACTCATCCTCAAGCTCACTAAGACAACTGACGCCCCTTCCTTTTCAATTTGTTCAAGCATATCACAGTCCACATCCTGATTTCTGCACCTACATCAATCTACTGTGAATACAGAGGTAAAATACTCATTTCAGTCCTCAACCACATCTTCGAGCTTCACCCAGTTTGCCAGTCAGGTCTCTAATTGGTCCACTCTTTTACTGGTTATTCTCTTACCCTAATATTCATATAACACCTTTTGATTTTCCTTTATTTTGCCCACCAGAGTTTTCTCATGGCCCATTTTGTTGCCAAACTTCTTTTTTATGTAACACCCTGCACTTCAAGTGTGCGATGCTGGAAAGGACAGGCAACATCCGAGAAGCAGAAGAATCACTGTTTCAGGCATAAGCCCTGGTCATCAGGAAAGTCTAAGACTACAGGACAACACAGATGAGGTGCTCACATGGGCTGAACAATGCCAAATGGAATTTAATGCTGAAAAGTGTGGGGTGATTCAATTTGAGAGGACTAACATGGGATAAATAATGGACCGTAAACCCTAGGAGGTACTGAGGATCAGAGAGACCTTCACTGAATAAATACCTGGACTAACTAAAGTCCTTCCTGATGAAAGGCTTATGCCCAAAACTTCGATCCTCCTGCTCCCCGATGCTGCCTGACCTGCTGTGCTTTTCCAGCACCACACTCTCAACTCTAATCTCCAGCATCTGCAGTCCTCACTTTCTCCTACTTTCCATTCACTGTTCTAAACTCTTGATATCTAAGAAAAGTTTCCCTTTTCTCCTTATCCAGTCCTGTCATATTGTCAATACAGAGGAGCCTGAATTATCCGAAGGGCACAGGTGGGGAGTATTTCGCTCGGTTACTCGAATTCGGGATAACTGAATACCGGATAACGTGGCTTAGACAAGCAACGGGGACCTTGCAATCTTGCTGGATAATTAGATATTCGGATAATCGAATGTCGGATAATCGAGGTTCCCCTGTGTTCGGGGTTCTCTGGAATGTTTGGTCCCACTCTTCTTCTTTACAGGAACATGACGGCCCTGCACTTTTCCAGAGAAATTCCCCCTGCTCCAGTGTAGATTGGTGCAACAACTCAGGAAACCTGACTGGAAAGAAACATGGTTTATTGCAGAAAACCAAAATAGACCTGGTGGGTCGGCTTTATTTCATTTCTCCACATCTCGAAGTCCTATCACACACAACTGAATGCTTTTACCAACATCAAATCACTGTGACTGTTTTTTAGTTTAACTACTAACCGCCACCAGTTAATCATCCATGCAGTCAATTGAGTATTTGCATAAAAGCCTGTTACAGGCAACACAAATCATCACCGGATAAGGGGGAGGTAGGCAGAGTGGCTGGGTCTGCTTTATACGTTAATCAACCTGTCCAGATGTGACATGACACATCTTGGGAGCAGGTGGGACTTGAACCAAGGTCCTGTCACCAAGAGGCTCTGCTTTGTCTTTCTTTCTTAAATCCGGAAGTGTTATCAAACACACCAAATGACTTTCCACCACCAAATCACCTTGACTTCATTTTTGTTTTTAACTAGCATTTGCCACCAGTCACTCACTCATGCAGCCAATGAAATATTCACAAGCAAAGCTCATTGTGGACTATGCAAAGTATCGCAAGTGATGGTGGAATAGAGAGAGCAGGAAGGGGCTAAATCAAAATGAATTTGGAGGGTGAAATATAGCACTGTATCTCCAGCAATGCCCACCTCTCTAAAGACATTGAGAACATTGAAGGTTACCACGTGCTCCCTCTCCAAGGACATGGCAGAACAAATGCAATCACAGAAGAGGGGCAGGCAGTTGACAGAGATGACCAACTCCATGGCCTGCTGCCTGGACATGTTTATGGCCAGCCTGGCCAGGCCCAGGAGCAGATCCACAAGGAGGTCCTCTGATCTGCCTACATCTAGGTGCCCAAATGTCAGAAACGTGGGGCTGAAGTGCAACCAAAATCACAAAACATCCTTCAAATAATGAAAAAGGTTGTCCAAACATGATTCATGGACTCCACCAAGTACTGCAAAATAAGCACTTGGGCTGGGAGTATGTGAGCCACTGCAATTTGTACACAACACCCTCCATCCCAAGTCACCAAGGGAAAGAGGGGGGATTCTGCCATAGAGAGCACTCCAGTGGCAATCCCCACCATCTGGTGGTAAATAGGTACACCAAGGAATGTCCTGGCGATGGACATAAGGATCAAGATAGATGGGGTGCATCAGCAGCCTGTCCAAAAATCACCTCTTCGCGAGTGGGGCATGGTCTCCTGAAGGTGGTTCAGGACCTGAAACAAAACAAAAAAGGCTTCACATACATCTTCAACTTTGACACCAAATGGCAGTGTAGATATTTTCCAATCGACTTGCTCACAGATATTATGACACACCTCTGTAACAAGTGGGATTTGAACGTAGGCCTCCTGGATCAGAGGTAGGGACACTGTAAAGGATCAAGTGATGAATTCCAACTGGCAAGGCCATTTTCTGTTACCAAGGGAACCCATATTCAATGATTTCCCCCAGGGGCCTTATAGGAGTTATCACAATTATAATCTCCTCCAGTATTTTCACAGCATGTAGTGTGCTGCAGTCATCGGAATAAGGTTTGGTATGTCACAGGTCCATGTAGAGGCATCCTTTGGTATCACATTCCTGCATGTCCCGCTGTACAGAAGACAATACAAAACAAACATTTGCATGTGATGCAAATCCTGGTTGCTCATATTACTAAGAACCTACTCTGTTTCTGATATTCCCCACCCCAGATTTGTTGGAACTGTGACCAATGGATCCAGCGACAGCAGTGGTCATTGTCGCAATGGTCATCATGCGGAGGAGAAACAGGGAAATTGAGGAGAAACAGGGAAACCGAGGGTCAGCAGCAATCTCCAGCTGCTGCCCAGGAAGAAATTGCAGCTGAAGGTCCCCTCAGGGTGCAGGAGGGAAACAGCTGATACTTCTTTATGCCAGTTCCTGAAGATGAGCATGGCTTATTGCTGTCACAGACTGAGGATGTCCAGGGACACTGTCACAGAGTTGTGCCAACTGCTGAGGGGGGTCTGCAACCTGAAAGAGTGGGTGACTATCCTATTGCAATGCCCCTCAAGGTGACACTGTGCTCATTATTTATGCAGCCGGCTGCTCCCATGGATTAACTGGGGCCCCGTGTGGGATCTCTCAATCTTCAACCCACAATTGGACCAAGACTATTACAGATACAATCTATGCCAGATCACATGCTTTAATTCATCTCACTGTGCTGAGGTAGGGCATCTTGTTGTCCAGACTGGACAGGAAGTGCCCCATAATCCTAGCATGTGATGCTCACAAACTGAGCAAGAACAAAATGTTATGCTACACTGGAAGTTATGGAATGATCAGCACTCCTTTGGATATGATTCTAAGATGGTATGGGGTCAAGGATGGGTGGCCTGTGTAGCTTGATTCTTTTAAGTGTAGTTCCAATAACGGTCAGTCAGACAGATGACATAAAATAGCAATACATTTATGAATGTAATATTCTATTTGCGCTGAGTTGTCACCCCAGCACCTTTTTGCCCTCAGTTTGATGAGTCATGAACTGTGTCTACTACTCAGACCATTCCACAGAAAAAAGCTTCAGAATTCCTTCAGCAATATCTCCAAATGAAAAAGGAACATTTCAGCTACATGCTAAATAATCTCAGTTGATAACCAAAAGCCTACAAAATTTTACAGCTGGACCAGGCTATCAATCATAAATAGTGAACTGGCTCTTTTTTTCTGACTTAGAATTTGGCCATTTTATCTATCTCTACATTTAAACTCCAATTTTGTGTGTGTGTGTATTTCAAGTTGCATTTTAGGACATTTATTGCTGGTTTCACGTGTTATCCAGGTCAGTTTCAGAATGTGGTTTTACTTGGTTAAAATTCAAAAAAACTTATCTGGCTAAATCTTCCCCACCAGCACACAAGCAGTTAAACACATAGAATGAATTGACAAGTCTATCTTTTCAAACAAGGAGAAAACAAACGAGGGGAACAATTCCATTTTCCCTCACCTGGTCGTAACAATCGAGAGGAAGTCTGCATACATTTCCAACTTTGCTGGCTTAGTGCCTCAGGCAGTAATTTTGCACTCTGAACGCCTTCTATGCTTATATTAGTGTGGTTAGGTATTGGATTTGCAACAGATCTGAAGCTGTCACTTGGTGGACATAATCTAAAAGGTATGAAATTTATCCCATTAGGAACTAGCAAAATAACCAATTCCATATATTCATTGAGACTCAGAGGAAAATATGCCATGCATCAACTGCAAACAGTAAAAATATTACCCCAAAAGTCAGTATTGCACAGGGAAAGGAAATAGAGCTGATCCAAATCTAGATTAATTTCCTTCTGGGAATGGACTTTTAAAATTTAATTTGAAATTTTCAATTGGCTCATTTTTATTAAAGTTTCCAACATTCTCAGAGTTAAACATGTCAATGTAACTAAAGTCTTTGACTGGAAGAAACTCTTAAAAAATTGACTAAGGTCCATGGCACTCGTCTCAATAGCAGCCAAAGCACGTCTGTAGTTAAAGCAGGATTTAATGCTTCAGTGTAGTTTAATACAGGGCAATGTTTCATAACTGGGGAAACCTCTAATGACTTCTGTCACAGTACTAATGTTTATATGAGCGAAGTCCAGTGATTGACTTTGCATAATACAGATTAATTTCAGCGTCCACCTTGAGTGATATTGTAGACTGGAGTTTCTGAACAATGAATTATAGACTAAAAATTTCCTACAATTTGGTCCCCTTAATCCTACGTGTGATAATACTTAGTAACTGAATTAAATTAATTTTGGGTATCTGAAAAGTGTATGAAACATAAGTTTTAACATTCTGTTTTAACACTTGGTTTTAGAACTATGAGTTATTGGCAAATTGGTGGGGACATGAAGTAAGCTTCATGTGCTTTAATACAGACTACCCAGTGTAGTTGTGACAGCAGTGGGCTGAAAAATTGAACTGGATCACTTAGTTCCCATGTTGTCAAAAGCTTCTATTATTGGCATCATGCAAGAGACTAGAATACCATGTAAGAGACCATCAGAGCTGCCAAACCCTTTTAGTATGTAAATACCCTGCACAGAACCCCACTTTGCAATTTAGAGGTTGAATGGGACAAGTACGTACTGTGTATATTCTCCCCATTTTCTCCTGGTAATTAAAAAAACCCAATAATTTTTCTTTGGTTTTATTGCTCTGGGAAATGGGAATGGCCACCCCAAGCCTTCTCTTCTGCAACTGGTTCCCTCTCCAGATCTGCAGTCTGACTGCCTCATCATATGTTCTAGCCACCAATCAGCATGCTACAGCCAATCAGTCATTTCAATGTTCCACCTTTCCATCTTACTGGGGCATCACCGTGAGGTGTGAGCCAGATAATGACTCAGCACTCACTACTGGACCTGCAAGATCTCTCTGCGGCTCAGCATGTCTCCCTTGTTCCAACTGTAGTGAAAAATGGACTATCAGTATTCAACTTCCTTCATTTGACTTTAATACCTGAAACTTTCACAGCCTCAAAATGGTTTGTAAAAGGACAGTGCTGACCTAAAATAATTGCTGTAATCACCTGACAGGATTTGGCAACCCGTGTGGAATATATGATCCCATTGCCTCAGAATGACCATTTCACTCAAGAGGCACTGAATCTCAGTGAGGTGTCAAGAAATTCACATGTCTTATTTTACTCACATTTGCATGATAACTTAGTGAAAGGTTGTTTCCAACTTTTCCAGCTTGAAGTAAAACTGACACAGAAACCAGAATCTGCGAAGGAATTGTATATCAACAACAGCCTTTAAGCAAAAAGATAGAAGGCAACATGAACTGAAACAGAAAGGACGCTGGACGTTCTTCTCCATGAATCTATGAAACCAACACTGGTTAAAAAAAAATTGAAAAATCGTCATTCGCTGATAACTCAGGATCTACAAACTCCATCACTGCTAAACAAGACAGAATGACAGCTAAACAGTGGGAACCATAATTCCATTTTCACAACACAAGGGACTGCTATGTTCTGTAACTGCATTTAACTTTGCCAAGCTCGGTCATCCTCGGTCCCTTCTCTGCAAACTGTGTTTGTTGTTACTTTTCCTTTGGAGGTGATGAGGTAATAGATAAAACTTCACTGAAGAAGATCTAAGGATTGACTATCTTTTGTTTTTGATTTGGTTAACGACATTTAAGTAACATGCCAGAAAAGCATACTATACGTTTATATCAGTTGCAGTGGTGTAATGGGATCAGGATGTCCACATGCATGATTTGCAAAAGATTAGTCAGGTAAGCAAGCAATTAGGAAAGCAAATAGAATTGTATCATTTATCACAAGAGGAATGGAGTACAAATGCAGGGAGCTTATGCTTCACTTAGAGGGCACTGGTAAGACCAGATCCAGTGGAATAGTCCCTTATTTAAGAAAGAATATAATTACATTGGAGGCAGTTCAGTACTGGTTTCCAAGACCAGTACCTGGAATGAGTGTATTGTCTTGGGAGGACAGGATAGATAAGCTAGGCTTGTATCCATGGAGTTTAGAAGCATAAGAAGTGATTGATTGAAACATTTAAGTTACTGAGGGATCTTGACAGAGTGGATGTGGAGAATCCTATGAGAAACTAGAATTCGAGGTCACTGTTTAAAAATAACGGGTCACACAAAGATGAGGTAAGCATTTTTTTCTCTCAGAGGCTTCTGAGTTTTTGAAACACCCTTCCTGAAAAGGTGATGAAAGCAGATTCCTTGAATTTTCTTTCTAAGGCAGAAGTAGATTCTTGTTAAGCAAGGAATTGAAAGGTTATTGGGGTAGGCGGGAATGCTAATTTGAGGTTACAATCAGATTAATCATGATCTTATTGAATGGTAAAACAGGTCTGAGAGCTGAATGGTCTATCTCTGCTTCTTATTTACATGTCCACGTGTCCATTAACTATAATAAACATCTGTTGAATCTTTAAACATCAAATTACGCACATCTAGTAACAAGTATTGTTCACAAGGTACAAATACACTATTGGAGGTAAAGCCCAGTGATAGTGACAGATCATTGCCATTATTCCCCTTGCCTTGTTGTAAAAGCTTATTGGTGGGTCCATAATTGGTACACAGACATAAAAAGCTGGAATTCTCCTGGAAGAAAAGAAGGTGGATGCTGGAAAATTGAAAATAAAAATGCAGAAAATTCTGGAAATAGTCAGCTGTGTTTGTGGATGGGAAGAAAAAGGGTCAACTTTTCAGACCATTGAACAAAGAATCATAGATCTGACTCACTGACTGTATTTTTTTTCCTTTCCACAGATGCTGCTTGACTGGTGAATGTTTCCAGCATTTCTGTTTTTATTTTGGAAATAAGAGTTCCATATAACAAAAAAAAAGGATGAATGAAGAAATGTTTACCAAGAGCAAAAAGAATGCCAGAAAATAACATCCAGAAAAGAAAATGACGGCATTCTGGCCATGTGATCAGAGCCAGATAGCTGTGGACATCTCTTCTAGCAGGCAATGTGGAGGGCAGCAGGATGATAGATGTCACAGAGTGGTTACAGACAAGTTTTAGTGGAGGTGTGAGCTGGTGTGCAGCAAAAAATTGTGGTACGTGATCTATTCATAGTAGGAGTAGCGACAAGCAGCAACAGAGTAGCTACAAGCAGCAATGGTGTTGTGAAAACTCCTGTGTTGGAACATGCCATTTGTGAACTGTTGAAAGATATGCAACTCCAGTGTTAATTATTTTCTGGGCTGCGCACTCCACATTTATCAAACAACCTCAAACCTTTTTTTATTATAAGGGCTGCTTTGATTTGGTCTTTCTCTGCTATGAGCTTGTTAATAGGAAGCAGTGCGCAGTAATCCAGCACACGCTTCATTCAGAGAATGGGTGGGAATCAGCAGCTACACACACTGTTCTCACTGGCAAAGTGTATTCAATTTGGACAGAGATCAAATAATCTGTTCAGATCACACTCCTATTGAAAATAAGCCGAACGATGGTTACTTTGTGACTTTGGACGGAGAGTAATTAAGTTTATTACCCTTTCCACTAATGGCTGATCTTTGAGGACTGTGCCCCAAGTCAAGCTGGTTTCTATGACTTCTGACACTGAATCAACTGCTGACTGAAACTCTGCCTGTCAAATCCATTGTAACATTCCAACAGTTCAAGCTATTAAGGCCACACAGCCCAGAATAAGAAAGTGAAAAATATGATGGAGATTAAGTTAAATAAGCTTAAAAAATGGATTCGGGTTGTGGTACTGCAAACAACATCTTAAATTGAAACAGATTTTGCTGGAGAAGCTCAGCAGTTCTGGCAGTATCTGTGGAGAGAAATCAGAGTTAATATTTTGGGTCCCTTGGCTCTTCCTCAGAACTATTAGTATTGAGTTAACATTGAGTCCAGTGACTGTTCAGAACCAGAAGCAGCTAGGACAAAGTGGTATTTATGTTGATGACAGGGGTTTGGGAGGGAAAAGGCTAGGTGAATAAATGGAGATGGAATTCAGAGAGAGAGAGAGAGAGAGAGAGAAGAAAGATTAGGCAACAAAGAGATAGTTGATAGTAAGCCAGGGAAGGGGAGAAACATGAAAGGTGATAATGGGAATTGTGAGAAGTTGAAAATGGGTTGGTTGTGCTGAAAGTAGCCCATTTCAGGACAGGACCTGGTGGCACTTTACAGGTAGAACGTAAGTGTTCTGCAAACCTATTGCTCAGTCTGTGTTTCATCTCCCCAGTACAGAGAAGGCTGCATTGTGAGCAGAAAATACAATAGACTGGACATCAGCCACAGGTTCTCCAATTACTGGATACAGCCAGTGCTAACTGTGCCATTATTCAACTGTAGCCTTCAACCAAGGGACTGCTATCATAGGTGTCTGGTGTTTAATTACAGATAGCTTCATCTTGTTATGGTGAATTATATTGTGTCAGGTTCTAAGTTTGCTTGCTAAGCTGTTGGGTTAGTTCACAGACATTTTGTCACCATGCTAGGTAACATCATCAGTGAGCCTCAATGAAGCAATGGTGTTCTGTCCCGCTTGCTATTTATGTGTCTTTGTTTGTTATGGTGGGTGATATTATTTCTGGTTCTGTTTCTGAGAGGTTGGTAAATGGGATCCAAATCTACATGTTTGTTAATGGAGTTCTGGTTTGAATGCCAGGCCTCTAGGAATTCCTGTGCGTGTCTTTGTTTAGCCTGACCCAGGATGGATGTACTGTCCCAGTCTAACTGGTGTCCCTCTTTGTCTGTGTGTATGAATACTGTTGAAAGTTGGTCATGTTTTTTGGTGGCTAGTTGGTGCTCATCTATCCCGGTGGCTTGTTTTCTGCCTATCTGTCCAATGTAATGTTTGTTACAGTCCTTGCAGGGTATTTTATCTATGATGATCATTCTGCTGGCTGTTTGTCTGGAGGCCTTTAAATTAATCAGGAACAGTTTCAGTGTGGTGGTGGGTTTGTGGGCTACCATGATGCCTCGGGGCCGGAGTAGTCTGGTTGTCATCTCTGAGATGTCTTCAATGTATGGCAGAGTGGCTAGAGTCTCTGGGCATGTTGTGTCTTCTTGGTTAGGTCTTTTGTTTAGGAATCAGTGGACTGTGCTTATCAGGTAATTATTGTTCCTGAATACATTGTACAGGTGTTTTTCCTCAGCTTCTCATACTTTCTGGGTGCTGAAGTGTGTTGTGGCTCATTTAAATAATGTCCTGATGTAGCTCCATTTGGAATTGTTGGGATGATTGCTCCTGTAGTTAAGTATCTGGTCAGTGTGTGTCACTTTCCTGTAAATGCTGGTCTGTAGCTCCCAATTGGCTTTATGTTCTATGTGATGTTTAGGAAGGGGTGTCTGTTGTTGTTCTCTTTCTCTTTAGTGAATTTTATACCAGTAAGGATGGTGTTTATGTGCTTATGAGTTTCTTCTGGTTTGTGATGACAAAGATGTCTTCCACATAGTTGGCCGAAAGCTTGGGCTGAATTGTGGGAAAGTCTGTTCGGTCTAATCTCTGGCATAACTGTCATATACACAAACTCATATAAAAAATACCCGAAAAGGACTGCAACAAACATTTCATTTGACAGATGTGCAGGAAACTAGCCACCAGGATACATGAGCACCAACGAGCCACCAAAAGACATGACCAACTATCACTGGTATCCATACACACAGACAAAGAGGGACACAATTAGACTGGGACAGTACATCCATCCTGGGACAGGCTAAACAAAGACATGCACAGGAATTCCTAGAGGCCTGGCATTCAAACTGGAACTCCATGAACAAACATATCAATTTGGACCTAATTTACAAACTCTCAGAAACAGAACCAGAAATGAAATCACCCAAGACAACAGACCAAGACACACAAATAGCAAGCGGGACAGAACACCAACGCTTCATCGAGGCTCACTAATGTTACCTAGCATGGTGACGAAAATTTTGAGAACAAACCTACCAGCTCAGTGAGCAAACTTACAATCTGATCCACAAATCTTCGACAAAATCTCAACTGTATTGTGGTTGTAGGAAGTGATCCAAGTTGGTTGAAAACCAAATCTGCTACTCAGTGAAATGTCTAAGCAGATGCAGACCAAAGCCTTTTGTAAACACATTGGCTGCCTCGATGCCAGAGGTAGGGGGAAGAAGAAATATCCTGTAGCCATGATGGGGAGGGCGGGGGTACAAATGGCCCTAGAGACATGTGCCCATGAGGGACAGAGAGAAAATAGCAGTCAACATCAGCTCCAAGAGCGTGGTTCCAAGGATATGGGTGCAGTGCAGAAAGATTAACAATTTGATATGCATTGCTAAAATGTAAAAGATCAACTGTCATATTATATTTCATACCATCTGAACCACCAGTGGCATCCACTGCTGGTATCATTACAGCCCCCTATACCTGCCCACAAGAAATCACAATCAGTACTCAACCCTTCAGTTCATATAGTCAATCTACAACTCACTGCTCACATTCACAACAGCTAGTCAATCAGGATTACCAAATCACAACCAGATTGCAGGAGAAGGTATAGCATAACAGCATACAGGATAAAGGGACATCATCACACACTCTTACAGTTATAGTCACCAGCTCATAGAATGGCACTCTGGGTAATTTCATAGCCAGAATTGAGGAGAGTCTTGCAATGTGATGAGGGCTGGGATTGGGGTTGCAGGCTTAGTGGGGTGGGTGGTATGGGAGAGGGTGTGAAGAGTATTGACTCCATCGATGGCAACATGCTTGAGGGTGAAGTTATATCCTAGTGCTGCTGTAGACCACTTCACTAGACCAATGATGATATATGGCTGACCAGTGGAACATAAACAAAAGCTGGAAAGCCTACAGGGAAATCTGCACACAATGTCAAGGAGGGCTCCACTTCCAAAATGGCTCAGGGCTTTGCACTGTGCTTGGATGATATCCTTTCCAACAATAAGATGGCTAGCCACCTATAGTAATTCACGCAATGTCAGATGGCTGATGTCCTGCTTTCAATGCAGCGCACACATTCAACAGCTGCATTGGAATCACAAAATGTCACCTTTAAAGCTCAGGCTGTTCCTCCTATGGCGATGGTCATTATGACTAAACATGTCTTGTGCAAACTCATGGAATCCTAGCAATCTAATTTCCATCAGATCATCATGATTGCTGTAGCAGTGCCCTGGGAGGGTTGCAGTGTGTCCATTTAATGGGAGCCTGTTATCACCGCTCTAGATGGTGGCATTGCTGTCCCCGTCCCTCTCACTGCACCTGTGTCCCTCTGTCACTTGGCTGCCCACCTACCCATATCACCTCCAAGCTGTGAGACAGTGCAGTGTGAATCTGGAACTGCTAGACCCAGACTACTCCTCCTAAATTCTGGATTAGTGGTGCTGGAAGAGCACAGCAGTTCAGGCACTACTCCTCCTAAAGCCATTTCTTCAGTGAGCAACCTTTCTGCTGCCATACACTGGGAAAGCACATCATAGAAACACTGAGAAAAAGAAAAAACAATGGACAACAGGCAAAATTAGACAAGCAACATGAATAGTTTTGTTATTTATGCATTATTTTGTGAGCGAATTGATCAAACTTAATGATAATATGTATTTAGTGAAAGTGTTGTCAAAGGACAGTGATGGTTAGTGATGTAGGAAAGGGAAGGAATATAGGGCTGCTGGTGAATGAGAAGGTGTCATTGAGATTACCGATACATTACTATGAATTCCTGATGAAGGGCTTATGCCCAAAACGTCAATTCTCCTGCTCCACAGATGCTGCCTGACCTGCTGTGCTTTTCCAGCACCACACTCTCGACTCTGATCTCCAGCATCTGCAGTCCTCACTTTCTCCATATTACCATAAAGTTCAGGCTGAACAAAGCACGGTCAATTTCAAAACTCATTTCCTTGAGAACTGAAAGGCTCCTGAAGAGCAGTCCAGTACAATTAGTGGAAGTATACATGAGGACACTGATGATGGTGGGCTCCATAATGCATCCTTGTCACAATATGGTTCTCAGTGTGGTCCTGCAGAGCAGATTTAGATGGATTTCCCATTAGAATGATGAGGAGAAAATTTGTGTCATCCAGAAGCTAGTCCTTGGCAAATGCATATGGGCCAGAAGGTTGCTGCAGAACAAAGAGTCATGGCTGCTGCCAGGGTCATAAATGTTCATAGCCAATGAAGTGCTGTCCATGATTGACAAATCCAATTACATTGAGGTGAAAAGCACACAAAGTACAGTGAATGGTATCTTTAAGCATGGGGAAAAGACCTGCAATCCACGCAAAACGCTGATGCTTACTTTTCCTGTTCTGTTTGTCTGTGCAAAGAAGGAGTGAGGCGAAACTGTTTCTCTGTGCACAGACGGTCTTGCAACCTCCCTTGGGTGTACAACACAAACTATGAGATGCCTTGAAACCAGCAGCAGCAGCATGAAAAGAACAAGGGATGTATAAATTAAGAACCGCAGTTACCCTGACAGCTATAGGCAATGTCCTTGTCTTGCTTGGAAGCTGCAGTTGCGATTGGAGCAATTGTTAGATTTCACACTCAATCTCTTGTGTGAGGTAAAGGCATTTCATTCATTGGTCCTTGCCATAGTTGAGTCAGGAGGATGAAAGAATGTCGCCTTGAAGTCTCTGCCAAGATATGGCCTCCTGCTCAGTATTTTTCAAAAGTCCCCACCTACTCTTTATTTCAATGATGCGTCCTACTCTGTATGGCCTCTTCTTTAAAAGCTTTTCCAAATCATACTGAATTCTAAGAGGAAGACCCACCTATTTCAGTCAATTGCTTGTTCAGCTACAGTATTACAACCACTCCTGGCAGAGCACAGCAACTTAAGCCAATAAAAGGAAAATACCAAAACATGAACAATCACGTGTAATAGCCAAAATAAATAATCGAGCAACTAACTTCAAGTATCTTATAATTTATTTTAATAGAGCTGGTAGGAATGGGCAACCTGCCTTATTGTTAAGCATCTTCTTCCTCAGTGTCACAAGGTTAAGGCAGGGACAGTGAGGAAGTTCCATAAATGGTAATAGCAGTGATTGTCAGGCGTGTGCACACCAAAGTGCTATAAAGAGATGGGATCTTTCACGTTGCCAATCACCTTTTTAACAACTTTGAAAACTTCATGGAGCCTAAAGACAGGGAGCCATGTAGCACAATTTAACCTCTAGCGAGTTGCATACAGAGCAATCACCCAGCCTCAGAAACCTTGACTGAAGCCTGGAGCCAAGACCCAGTGTGGACCGGAGATTATGTACCAGCAAGGTGCAGGTTGGAAGACAGTTATTCTGAACTATTAATTCTGTAATGCTGAATTTCTCTATTTTCTAAGATCTTATAACTGAAGAAACTGTTCCTCAGTAGCTTTGGACCTAAGATGGCACTGTAAGAGGCGACTTATAAACTTTTCATTGTTCATATTGAGTACATGTTACAATAAAGCTAACTCAATTCAATCATCTTTTGCTTATTCTTGTGTTAGTATTGATATTGTAGTCAATTGGGAGACTTTCTCTAGACACCCTTCAAAGTAGCGGAAGTTTTCTCCAGAAGGTGGTGAAGGGATTAGTGCGAAATGAGGTTAGCAGGGGGAGGGGGGGTAAAATAAGATGTTATACACCTGTATGCAATCCCATAGTTACACAACAAAACACATACATATTCTGTTGCAGTACTCAGAGAAAATCTGTACGTGTAGCAAAGAAAACAAAATGATCAATGAGGCTCATCTAATAAGAATTTTGTTTACAAACCAATACTTGAGGCCAGAGTCAAATAGCACACACTCCACAAATCCTCAATGCTGATTGATTTGTTAGCACAAGGCTTTACCACTTGTAATTTCCAAAAATAAATTCTTTTGAAGTTCATTCTGTCTCTTGTGTCAGAATTTGTTCATAGTTAAGCACCTTGGTTACAATCATAACAAACAGTAGAACTCATTATTTTTAAATCCTTTTTAAAAATGTGTTGAAAACACCAAGATTGAGGTCTTGACTATGTGACGGAAATTGTGAATGCAATGAATTTATGACCTCTCTCCACTGTTCCTTTCACTGATGCAACTTGTAAAAAAAAAATCAGGAACCAGAAAATAACAATATCTGTCTCCTTGGGACTAATGTTCCGGAGGCGATGGGCAAATTATTTTGTGCCCTTGACGAGCACACTGATATGTTGGCAAAACCTTGCTTCGATGCCATTTTACTCAGGGTAGGGCACTTCACCCACAAGCATGAACAGCCAATCAATGGAGATTAGAAGCCAATTATCAGAAGCCAACTGGAATTGTGGTCTCAGGAACTAGAAGGCCATTCCCAACTCCCTGGGCATAACAGGAGATACCTCTCTATCCGTGAACTGCGAATTACTTAAATTGGATACCAACCTAAAATCAAAACCCTACTCTTGGTTTCTGGCAACATATGTCTGACTCATCTTTTAAATCAAGGAAGCTTGCTATTAAGTGTAACTCCTGAGAAAAACAGTAATGGTTTCTGAAACTGGTGTTTCATTTAAATGTTAATTTTTTTTTCAGGGGATTGGGGATGTGAGGAACTTGATGTATGGTAAATTGTAAGTTGGGAGGACCATGTGACTTTGGAGTATGGCTCCTAAAACTCCCACACTGGAGAATTTCCTTACCTCCTTTCAGGGTTTGTTCTAGATTAATTGATAGCAATTAATTGCTTTAATTGCTCAACAATTCCATTCTCAAAGTATCATGTGACTACCAGAATAACAGAGGGATCTCAATCTTTCTCCGCTAATAATCCCTAGTTTCTTATTTAGCAGGCAGCTGAATCTGGGATTGAGAGGGCTGTTGTGGTGTAGTGGTAGTGTCCCTATCGCTAAACTGAGAGGCCTAGGTCCAGGTCCCACCTGCTCCAGAGGTGCATTATAACATTTCAGAATAGGTTAATTCTTTTTAAAAATCAAAGATGGTGAGTTTTGATTCCTCAGTGAGGGGACACCTCACTACCTTAATCTCTACAAGCCTGACACAACTCACCAGACTGAGGTAATCAGGTTTGGCAGGTAGCCCTGGGAAATAAACTCTTGACCTTCTGGTTGAGAATCAACCCCATCAGCTACCAGGCCACCCAAATCTTGGAGCTCTGGTCTTCATTATCTAAATCCTGGATAAGGAACCAAGTATGCTGTTTACATGAGGAAATCAAATTCAATTTGAAACTGCTCAATCCAATCTCTTGAAGATTTTCTTCACCTATGCCCTCTGTGCTGGACAGTACAAAATAATCTGTTTGGAGTGTGCACAAATGCATCAGGCAAAAACTGGAGGTCAGCTGACCTTTGCCTCATTCAAGCCTGTTTGCTTTAAAGTCATTTTTGAATTAGCAGGAGTTAAAGGTTTGACTCTGATCAGAGTTCAGAGGAAATTAATTTGCACTATTTACACTGTAGCTTTTAACTTAAAACAGCTGCAAAGTCAAAACAAAGTGGAAAGTGTAGACGTAGTGTAAAGACTTGATTATCCAAATGCTTAAGAGGTCCTTCAGTTAACCATTGATGGCACTTAATGGCTCTCTGTGTACTACCATGTGACATAAAATGTGAATTAAAACCTACTTTAATTATACAAACCATCCTACATTATGGAAGTGTAGTGGTGTAGTCGCTGGACTATGAATGCAGAGACCTAGGCTAATTCTCTAGGGATGTGAGCTAAAATCCCACCATAGCAGGGGTTGGAGTTTAAAGTCAATTAATAACTCTCAAACTGAAAGCTTGGCTTGGTAATAGCAGCCATTAAACTATCATCAATTGTAAAACTCCATCTGGTTCACTCATGTCCTTGAGGGGATAAAATCTATCAACCTTATCTGGTTTGACCTGCTCCTGATCCATGCTAGTGATGTCCATAAAATAATTTCTAAAAATCTCCTAATCTACATTTAAGTCTATAACATAAGACAATTAGGCTATTATTGTTCCTCTTCTACTTTTATCAGTCATTTTTCCTAAATTTACATTTGATTACAAAAGTCACTTTACTGATATCTATTGGGAGAACAGATAGAATTTAAGTTGACTTATTTTGAACATTTCACACCAACCACCTGATGAAAGAGTAGTGCTCTGAAAGCCAGTGCTTCCAAATAAACCTGTTGGACTGTAATCTGGTATGGTGTGATTTTTAACTTTGTCCACCCCAGTCCAACACCGGCACCTCCAAATAATGTCGAGAGTGCAATATTATGTTATGGTGGTATTGTCCAGGTTAAGGGAAAGATTATGTCTCGTGGAAGCACTTTTATATTTATAAACAAACTCAGAGGCAGCACTAAAGCATAAACCTGTGAACTCAGAACACTTCTCTCCCTTTGCACTCTGCCTGTGTGCTGCCTGTCCTTGACAGTGAATAGGAAGGGAGATCAAAATTTGCCTCTAATGCCTTCTCCAAGGATTTATTAAAAGCCATCAGAACTAGAATTCATCTCTTTTATAATACTTTCTAGTATTGGTGACTAAAGTATAATCAATATAACAGCACTGGGGAAATTCCAAACCATAACAACAGTTATTAATGAATATTAAAGTGCAATTCTTGGGAATAATTCATGATAACTCTTCCAAATTGCCACTGCATAGCTTGACCCAAATATGTGTGTAAATGAGAAGTGTATATTGATAACATATCTTTTGTGTGTCAGACTCGACTAAAACATTGGAATTCCATTAACTGTCAGTGGCAAGATTTGTTCAATCAAAGATAATGTTGATTGATCATATTAGTTTAGACACGAGGTGATGTATTGAGAGCCCCTAGATAAGTTAGAAACAAAGGAAGCCAATTCAATGCCCAGTTGTAGGAGGGTTATTTGGGATCAGGACATCAATTCATGTCATTTCCAAACAGCCAAAGGTATAATTATCAAGTGTACAAACAAATCTAGGACCAGAAGTGATAAAAGTGAGATTAAATTGAATGAACAATAATGCAAATTGATAATATCCACATCCATATCAGCAGACAAATATTTTACATATTTAGCAGTCATCTGTTTATTATTTCAACACAGACATAAATTAAAATGAGTTATCAAAATAGTAGTGCTTTGAAAAGGTCACCCAGGCAATGAAGCTGCACTCAGGTATCAATGCAACCTCAAATATCACTGACTGATCATCAAATCAAAATAATCTTCTGAGAGGAGCAGAGGGAAAAGATAACCCATTCAGAGGGAATACTGGAATATCCCACATTAAATCCCCAAATTAGATCATAACTCAACATGATTCCTGCTCATTAACAATTACTCCTGTCAGTGATAGTCCCCTCTTCTCTGGTGAACTTGTCAAGTTTACTTTTAATACGTTAATGTCCTTCTTAATGGGCTGCAGCAAATTCTCTCAAACACGTGCTGCGATGTTCTGTTGCAGAGAATGTTAGCTATTTGTGAAAATAAATACTTCCTGATACACAATCTAAGCCTAACACATTTTATTTACATACCCTCTCCTTTTACCATTGTTGTCCATCTCAGGTAACCTACCTGAGTCCAATTCCTTCAGCAGTTTAAAACTGTTAATTGTAATTATTGTAAACTTCTGTTTCTCCAAAGCAAATTGCTGCAATCTTTGATGTTTATACATTTAACTAAACCTTAAAGTTAGGTTTTACTCTGCTAAGCTTCTTCAGTTTCTCCACATTCTTATATCTTTCATTGTAAATGTGAACTAAAGCTGTCAATGTTAAAGTCATAACAGGTACACCAGGGCCTTTTCAAAACTAATTATATTCTTTGGCCACAGAATTGGAGTCTAAGTTATGCTTGAAAAGTTTCTCACGTGGATGTACCAAGCCATATAAGTACAGGCAGCATATAGATCGTGACATGATTTAGTGAGTAACTGAATTGGCCTCCAACCTGCCTTTTTGGACCTTGCAAGACCTGGTAATGCTGTGTCTCAAATGTTCTCAGCTGAGCATGCCTTCAGCTGCACTGGGTACTCTCCATCTGCACTATTTGAAGGGATTTATAGGTGAAGTATGTTTGGCTTTCATTTGCTGGTATTAGTGTGATTTATATTGTTCGAGGAAATCTCACATGTTCTGGTGTTGGGAGGGAGAGTTGTCAGACCTTTCCAAGGAGTTCAATGGAGCTTAAAAGCCTCTGAGCAAACAACCTGTTCTCAAATGTTGTTTAGTTCCTATAATATTTTTTAGCATGGCATGAGGTTGGAGCAAGGTAGTTGAAAGAAGAAGTTATTTGCAGAGGAAGAAGGCACTCAATAGAGGACCAAGTCCACTTAAGATCTTCAGAGGGCATTGTTCCTTGCTCCCCCTTTGCCTTTTAAATTGATTCTCTTCCTCTCCTTGCCAGGGCCCATTATCTGGCACCAGCAAACCTGCTCCACTCACTTGTTTCCTGGGACTCACTCAAGTGTTGATCAAGTACTGTATCGTTCACACTACAGTACCGGAGGTGACCACCGTATCCGGTGGTGCTGCCACTGATAGAGAGCTGCCAGCCACTGATTGAGCAACAGCTCTTGGAGTTAAGACATCTGCCCTGCATTAGAAATAAAAGGGGGAATTTCTCCCCGGGAGAGCTGGCAAACCAGACAGTAGACAGTCTGATTGGGAATAAATCCCATTGAGCTTCCCAAAAATGACCATAGTAATGTTTACATCAATGTTCCTGTTGGTCTCCAGGCTGCCCACAAACACAACCATTAAAATGCATCCAGTGAGTCAGTGGCTATTAAAATGATGATTGTGATCTTCTGTAATGTCATTGTCCAATCAGTCTGTACAAAAATACTATTTTTTTTAATTTAAAATTAAAATTAAACCATATTTTAAAAGCATCGTCATGTTCTGTATTTGTATGATGTTACTTTGCATGAAAATAATTGATTTCAGAATAAAAGATGACACTTATGACAAACTTTCTCAGATATTTATAAATCCTCAGCTTTTAATTGCTCATTTCAAATAGTAAATTCATCTGCCTCCATTCTCTGACACAAGGCACTGTCGCTATTAAAACATTCCAGTACTTTTTGTCCTGTTTATATACATATAGTCTCTACTATGGCATATTCATTGTAGCACACATCTCATTCTAGAATGCAAACTACTTGTTTGTCTCCTAAGGTGCATATGAATGAAGGTAGTGGCTTTACAAATTCATGAGATTTCATAAGGTATGAGAATATTTTTGAATATACTCAGACAATCTATTCAATAATTAAATTGTGTTCTGATGTTTTCAGCATACTCTTCTTGGAGTCTTAACTCACTGTAGTTTCCAAATGCAGTTCCCTCTCTCTTACAAATGTAAAGATTTTCTGTATGTCACCAGTTCACATGACAGCAAAAGAAGATGTTTAACAGCACTGCTGGGTTCACTTCTCTCTGGTAACATGCTGGCTAATGTGTTTGCATAAAATTCCTCTGTGTACTATTTTAGTTGAACCATTAAAGTGTTTATTATAAATAGATTAATGACTGCACAAAAATGACACACAAAAGAATTTTACCATAAGCCCATTAACCAGTGCACTACCAGAGACAATTACATTTCCTTGTTTCAAAGGATTACACTGAGATTTTGTAACAAAGCAATTACGTGTCTTTGCGAATCAGTTTAATATTGCATCATTGCAACCACATAGCACATTTCATTGCTTCACATTTTAGAAAATATTTTGTTGAAGAATTGTAAAATACTTCTACTCCCATTCTTCATTCAAGTCCGCAAAATGTTATCACTTCCAAAATCTATACCCATCATTCCCATAGCTCTGTGTTTGAATGGAGTTTCCACTTATGCTAGAGAAGCAAAACTGCTCTGACAATAATCACTAATGGCATTCTATGTGACTGTGACAAAGGTAAACTTTCCTCCTCACACTTTTTATACTTGTCTGCAGCCTTTGACACAATTAGTCACACATTCATCCAGCTTGGTGGGACTGCTCTCATCTGTTTCATTAATTTCTATCTAATTGTAATTAGAGAATGAGCTACCATCGCTTCTCTTCCCTTTCTTGTTTTGTTATCTCTGATATCCTTGACCTCCTCTTATTTCTCATTTGTATGCTATCTCTTGAAAACATCATCTGAGAATACAATGTGAGATCCTGCATATATGCCCATGATGCTCAGCTCCACCTCACCACCAGCTCTCCTGAACCCTCGACTTTCTCTCTATTGTCAGTTTTAATTGTCTGACTTCAGAATTTCTGAATGAGCTGAAATTTTCTCCAACTAAATATCAAAAACAACAAAGCCATGTACTTTTTTCCATGTCACAGACTCCATCATTATGTCATCAGTGGGATGATCCTTCTCATTACATCCTTCTCAGTGGGACTCTGAGGCTGAGTTGGTCTCTTCATAACCTTGTTAAATTTGTGCCCAAGGTGAGCTATTTTTAACTTATTTACATGATAAGGCATTGCTGGCTAGTCTAACATTTATTGCCCATTAAACCCCAGAGGAAGGTTAAGAGGGAACCACATTGCTGTGGGTCTGGAGTCACATGTCGTCCACACCAGGTCAGGATGGCAGTTTCCTTCCTTAAAGAGCATTAATGAACCTGATGAGATTTTCCTGACAATTGACAACAGATTGATGGTCATCATTAGACTCTTGATTCCAGATTTTTGTTTTTATTGAATTCAAATTCCACCATCTGCTGTGGTGGGATTTGAACCTGTGTCCCCAGAATATATCTGGGTTTCCTGGATTAACATTCCCGCAATAATTCTATTAGGCCATCACCTCCCCCATGCCATTACTAAGATTGACAATTTTCACCTGCGTAAGATCACCCAAAGCTGCCCTGTCTCTGTTTCTCTGTTGCTGAAAGCCTTATACATGTCTTTGTTTGCAAACATCCATCAATATTCTGGCTTTCCATCATCCAACCTCCACAAACTTGAATAATTAAAAACTCTGCTGTATGGAGCCCCGGTTGCACCGAATCCTACTCACCAATCACTCTATTCTTCTTTTCCCTTGCTTTCTCTATGGACCGACTCATTTCATCTCTGAAACCTTCAGCTCTGAAAATTCCCAAGATCTAATTCTAGCTGCTTGAACCTGGGATTTTAATCTCAACCTATGAGCCGATGTACTAGTAGCTGCTTAATTGCAAGCTCTGGAATTCTGTTCCTAGGACTTTCCATACATCTACCTTTCTATCAAATTAAAATGCTTATTCTCCTGCCCTAATATCGTCTTGTGTGACTCATTGTCACATTTTGTTTGATTATACTCTTTTGAAGCACCTTAGAACATTTCACGGTTTGCTGGGACAATATAAATTTTAAGTTAGTCTAAATTTCAGAAAAAGCATTATTTGTATTTACCTTTTTGTGTTGTATGTGGTAATGGTCCTGCAGGGGTTAATATACATGTTACATTGGATCCACCAATTGTCCTGATGTTGCATGCAATCTGTGGGTGGAGTTAAGGAGTTCTACCCTAGCTTTTGAAGGAAGAATTCAGAAAAGTCCCATTTCAAGATTGACTTGTACTATCAATATTTCTAATTCTGCCCCATTTTCAGAAAAAAAAATGCTTTTTCCAAAAGCTGTTGAGTTATATATTGCAGCGAAATCGTTCTGCTGAAGAGCAGCCAGGGTTCATTGGAAAGGAAGCTGCTGCCTTTGCTCTCTACCGCCACCTTGTGAGCACATAATGAGCCACTGTAAACTCTCAGCTGAAGAATGAAGAAGTGTCACTGTGAACCAGACATGTTCATACAAGAGACAGTTCTTGCTTTTTGTAACTGTTGTTCATCCAAAGATATCAAACAAATGAATACAAACTGTGCAAGCATTAGTACATTCTTTTTATAAAATATGAGCTGTGTTGTGAAACAGAATTACCCAAAATCCAGATCAAAATCTGAATTCTGTTTCTCAAATGTGTAAGAATTTAGGAGCAAAATGGGGTCAGTTTGGAATATGTGTGCTGACTAGCATTTTGTTTCTTGAATATGTGGGGTCATGTTATTATATACTGAGCACCTCCCCAGTAAAAGAAAGTATCTATTTTTGTATTGACATGTGATTATCTGAGTTCAGATTTGAAGATGGATACAGATCTGAATCGGAAGTTTGAATTGAATGCACAGCATGTGGGTGAGAATCATGTTGAGCAGATAAGGTTCTGCATTGAATCAACCATAAAATGAATAGATTCTCAGCAACCAAGCACAAAAATAAATACATTCAGCTACAAATGTTGTGTGGGTGTTGGATATGTGCGCATACATATACAAACACACACTCATGCACACATTACCATATTCTCCTTAAATCTCCAATTCCATTTTTCAAGGCATTTCTCTTTATTGGCCTCCATTTTCAGTCTTGGTGCAAAGTTACTGCAAAACAGGAAAAATCATATTGTGTATCAGATACCAATGGACACACACTGATCTTTTTTAACAAATACAATGAACTCAAGTTTGATTTAAGCCAGGCTGATATCTTTCAGAATAAATGTAGATTGGTTGGAGACAAACCTATTTGCAGTTCAGCACTCATTCCCATTTGTGCACTCAACTCCAAAGTAACTAATGTCAGTTATAACATATAGCCATGATATTGCAGGCATATCCAGTTACGCAGGTGCTTTGAGCCTGTTATGCATGTTAAAAGTGTCAGTTTGTCCTTATTGTTAGCACTCTCGCCATAGTCAGGAAACTATGGGCTCAGCTCCCAATCCAGAACTTAGACTCCAACAACATTCAATAAGCTTGACACTATCTAGGAGAAAGCAACTCACTTGACTGGCAACATATCCACATCCTTCACCACCAACAGCCAGTGACAGCAGTGTGTACTTTCCCCAAGATTCACTCTAGCATCTCACCAAGGTTCTTTCGACAGCACCTTCCAAATCTATGACCTCCACTTCCTAGAAGGACAAGGACAGCAAATGCATGTGAACACCACCATATGCACGTTCTTCTCCAAAAGACACACCACCTGACCTGGGACTCTATCACCATTCCTTCTCTGTTGCTAGTTCGAAGTCGTTGCACCTTCCTTCCTAACAACACTGTAAGTGTCCCAGCAAGCCAGTGACCATTGGTACACCATCACCTTCTTCAGGAATGGTCAATAAATGCTGGGCCAGCCAGTAACACCCACATCCCATGAATGAAGAAAAGAACTAGCAGGACATTTAGAAAATTATAATACAATCTGGCAGTGTCAGTGTGGTTCTGTGAAAGGGAAATCAGATTTGACAAATAATTTAAGAATGTAACAAGCAGGTTGAAAAGGAGGAAACTAGTCATGTGAATTTCCAAAAGCCATTCAGTAGGTAAAAGGTTCCTCTGTAAGATAAGAAATTATGGTGTTGGGAAGAGAACGGGCTAAGGGGACGGGTGGTGGAAGTTTTGGTGGTGCAGTATGTGAGTGGACAGTTGGCAATATGTTAGAGAAGAGAGTAGTGACTAACAAGAAGCAGGGTCTGAGGATATCAAACTCTAACTGGTGAAGTGGCTCAAGGATCAGTGCTGGTGCCTCAACTATTTGTGATCCACATTAACCATTTTATGGAGAAATTACCTGAATTGTAACTAAATTTGCCAAAGTAAGTTGTGAGGAGGATACAAAGAGTTTGCAAGGGGATATGGACTGATTTAAGTGAAGTGTCATTATAGTGACAGATGGATTATACTGTGGAAAAAATGTGAGGTTCTCCACTATGGAAGAAGAATTGAAAACTAGAATATTATTTACACGTAGTGTATAGAATGCTGCAGTATACAGGAATCTAGGGTATTCTTATACATGAATCACAAAATTTAAACATACAGGTACAGCAAGTAGTTCAAAAAAATAAATAAGATGTTGCCCTTTATTCCAAGGGAATGTGGTATAAAAGTAAGGAAGTCTTGTTACAACTGTATAGAGCATTGGTGAGACTGCAACTGGAATACTGTGCACAGATTTGATCTTATTTAACGAGGCATGTACTCATATTGGAAGCAGTTCAGAGAGGTTTTACCAGGTCTGATTACTGGGAGGAAGGGTTTGAGGAAAGATTGAGCAGGTTGGGGTCTATGCTTATTGGTATTTAGAAAACTAAGAGGCAGCCTTATTGAGCCATATAACATTCTGAAGGTTTTGACAGGATAGATGCTGAGATGATGTCTCCTGTCACTGGGTTCAAAGTTACTGGGGGGGGGGGTTAAAAATGGTGGGTCTCCTATTTAAGACTGAGGTAAGGAGGATTTTTTTATTCTAAAACCATTGTTAATTTTTTAGAATTCTCTTCCACGGAGGCGGATTATTGACTATATTCAGATATTACACAGATTTCTGATCACCAAGAGAGTCAAGTGTCATGTGGAAAAGGCAGGAAGGTGGGGTTAAACCACAATCAGAAAAGGCAGGAAGGTGGGGTTAAACCACAATCAGATCAGCCAACATCTTATCGAAAAGTGGAAACTTAGTGGGCTCAATGGCTCAGTTCTGTTCCTATTATCTCCAACACCATTGTGGCTCTCAATTAATCTATTACTTCCTCCATTCTGTACTTTCCTTCACAGGATAAACTTCCTTTTGTCGAGATTCTTGTAGCAACCAAGACAACAGGCAGATTATTGCATCCACACTACATATCAACAAGCTATTGTTTGGAGATGGAGAGGGCTGGTGGGTCTTGATGTTGCTTCTTCATTTTGATATCATTTGTCATGAAGAACCATTGTGTCTCAGCTTTTCTCCCTCTTCTACTCATCCCTGATAAAATCGCTGAAGTAACCATGTGAGAAGTTACAGAGGCACATTCAACATCTCACTGCTGTGTGGACTGCTCATTTCAGAGTCTCTGCCAGAAATCTGTGCCATTTATTGATGATGAACTCAGTGATCCAGAACTCGCCTCAGCAAGGGGGACTGCACTCAAAGGAACAGTTGATTTGAGAATCACAGCGACAATGTAGTCGCCTTATTTTCAGTTCACACTTCCTTCCATCATAATTGCCTGCTGGGACACAGCAGCATTGATGAATTCACCCCTCTGTCTGAAATGCTATCTCCTTACATCTGTCGACTTTGAACTTGCAGTTATTATTAATTAGGATAGTTATTTGATGATTTAATTACAAAGAAAAGCAACATGATTTAAACACTTTTTCTGATAAGTCCTTATCGGAATTTGATAATGGCAGGGGAATCCTCAGAGGACAACCCAATCACTTTAAGAATGCGCCTTTAGGAATCCTTGAGGAGGTCAACTGCCTCAACTGTCTCCTGGGATTTTCTGGACCAATCAAAGTGGAGAAGATTAATTTGGAAAAGCACTGAACATGGCAAGAGGTTTAGTTGGGAAAAGGCAAAGGCAAAGTCAAAGTGTCAGAAGGAACACACGGAATTCCAAACAATGCATCAACTTGATCCTCCAAGCACCGCCTGGCCCACATGTGGCAGAGCCGTTAGTTGGTCTGAACAGCTGCCACAGAACCCAATCGAATCAAAGTGGAAGCAAGGCATTTTCGATGTCAAGGTACTAATCAAGAGGAATAGAAGAACATAACAGAAGTAATTCTGAATTTGCTGTCGCTTTATGCAAGTTATTTGGCATCGTTTACATGCCCAACTTTATTTCATAGAATCCCTACAGTGTGGAAACAGCCCCTTCAGCCCAACAAGTCCACACCGACCCTCCGAAGAGTACCCCACCCAAACCCATTTCCCATTACTCTACATTTACTCCCGACTAATGCACTTAAGCTACACATCCCTGAACACTACGGGCAATTTAGCACAGCCAATTCACCTAACCTGAACAACTTTGGACAGCGGGAGGAACCTGGAGCATCCTTAGGAAACCCACGCAGACACGGGGAAAATGTCCAAACTCCACACAGACAGTCACCTGAGGTTGGAATCGAATCTGGGTCCCTGGCATTGTGAGGCAGCAGTGCTAACCACTGAGCCACTGTCTCAGCAAATCTTATTCTGCAGAATCTAGTGCATTTTTTTAAGATCCCACTAAATTCCAGATGCTGTTTCAAAAGATGGTAACAGCAGCAACAGAAAGAGATTGAGGTTTTGTGCCACCAAGTGGATGAAAGTGACATTACACTAACTGGCAATTTATAAACTTTTTAAAATCCTTGCCTTATTGCCATTCCTTAAATCAGACTTTGTGGAAAATCTGGAGAAATCCTCAACGTTGTCACTGCCAGTACATCAGAGCTTTTGGACAATATCTGTATCTTTTAGAAAATGAATACCCATACAAATGGTACGGTTAACTGAATGATTACCATCCGTAACCCACATTTGTTTCATTCACAATCTCAATAATGTCTGGCTGTACCAATTGCCAAGTGGAAAGAAGGCAAAATATTCAGCCTGATAATTCAAAAAAAGAGCATCAATAATTTTCATTTAAAAAATCAACTCATAAAAAACATTAAGGAAATTATTGTACTGGGGCCAGTCACACCTTAAATTACCAACTGCTACAAGTTTCACTGTTGTGGTGGACGGTAAATTAAGCTTTTGATAGATTACTAATAATTAATTAATCTCAAATATCCATTATCTTGATACCAACTCACTCTGTGTTTCCACCAATGACAACAATGGAAAATCCAGGAGCCCACAGGTGTCAACATCTTGCAAACTTCAGGTTAGCAGGAACTCCAGTGCTTTCTGCTGTCCGGGGAGGAGTAGGGAGAGGGATCCCATGATGTGCCACATAACCAACTTCTCCCCGCGTCAGTTGAAAATAAATCCTTTTCTTTTAATTTTCATGTTCTCTTAGAGGGCCCTCTGCATCTATCTCGAGATTGGAACATCTTGTCTCGCTGGAGGCAACAGACTGTAAAGGTTTTCCAAATGCAAAGTAGATCTGGTATTGGAAAGAGTGTCCATTTCTGACACTGCCTCCATTGCATGGCCAGCTTTATCAAGGGGATCCCTCATATAGTCATGGGTCTGCATCCTCAGAGTCCCAATTAATCTCCAGATTCATCAGGAGGACTGAAAAATTTAGCCCATCATATGTGCTCTGTAATATCTGTGAAATCTTTGCCCTTTTTCAAATATAAACACTTAAAGATACAACTTTGGAATGTAACTGAAGCATTGTTCAGTGGACTGGCAGGACCCAAGTTTAAGCCCATGGTGATTTCTTCCACAGGGACCTCACAGTGGCAGCCAGTCTATTAAGGAGAGTGGTCAATAAACACCAGCTGATCCACCCAAGGTCTTTCCTCAAAGCTGGTTACAGAGTGACACTGGAAGATGTTAGTCTCCTGCCCTCTGTTTATTCTCCACCAACTGAAAACGTCTTAAAGACATTAACAATCAACATTGAGTGGTGATAAAACTGCTCCTTTAGGGCCAACATCATGGACTAGATTTATGCCAGCTCCTGTGAATGTTGGTCAACTCAGAAAGATGTTGGAAGCATGTTCTCTAATCATTGCTTCATGTGAATTTGTAAACACTTTCTTTGTGAATAAGTTCAGGGTATTGCTAGGAATAGCAAACCTAGTGAATCTTAATCATGGTAAGAAATTGTTCTCACATATTCTAACCAGAAGAATTAGCCTTCTCACATCAGCGACACATTTTTTGACTATCTCTGGTACTGTCTGCTTTCATTATATGCTTGAAATTAATCACTGACAGAGAGGGCCCAAACTAACAAAAATTACTCTCATCTGGGTTAGGTTCTTATGTAGGCCTTGTAGCATATTTCCAATCATTCATATTTTTCTTACTACTTTTTCCGCAACACTTTATTTACCAAACCTACAAAGGAAAATAAATGTAATTCTCTGTCTCTTTATTACATGTATTCTGAGAGTTTTATTGTTGTTCCATCTGTATAATATTATCTCTCTTGTACAACAACCCAAAATGCGAGCACTGCGTTAGCAAGCACAGTAATGGAAGGGAAGAAAACCCTCCTATTCAGTGTAAGTTACATACCCAATAAGATATAGCTGACAGTATAAGTTTGTATGTCTCACCCTGAATCAGTTGATAACACTATGACCTCTAAAGCAGAAAGTTGAGGGTTCAACCCTCTCTTCAGTGTACCACCAAGAGAGTGCTGCACTGTCAGAAATGCTGTCTTTTGGGTAAGATATTAGAGAGAGGCTTCATTATCTCTCTTGGGACACAAGAGACTACTGGCCAGTATCTATCTGTCACCATCACTAAACCAAGATAGCTTGTGATTACTTCAGGAAAGGTGTTGTTAAACATGAAAGGGTTCAGAGAAGATTTACAAGGAGGGATGGAGGGTTTGAGCTGCAGGGACAAGTTGAATAGGCTGGGGCTTTTCCCCCTGGAACATCAGAGGCTGAGAGGTGACATTATAGAGGTGAAGAGCCAAGGTCTTTTTCCTTGGGTAGGGGAGCCCAAAACTAGAGGTTTAAGGTGAGAGGGGAAAGATTTAAAAAACAACCTGAGGGGTAACTTTTTCACACAGTAGGTTGTACATGTTTAGAGCAAGCTGCTAGAGGAGGTGGTGGAAGCTGGTACAATTACAGCATTTAAAAGGCACCTGGATGGGTATGTGAATAGGAAGGGTTATGGGCCAAATGCTGACAAATGGGACTAGCTCAGTTTAGGATACCTGGTTGGCATGGAGGAGTTGGACCGAAAGGTCTGTTTTCGTGCTGTATGACTCTGTGACTTTTGCTGTGATCGAATTGACTCCTCAATTTCCTAAATTGAAGCAGTCACCACACTTAAGAAAAACTTCATTGGACATGAAAAACCGGTTCTAAAGTTGCGAAAAGCGCAATACAAATATTAGTCTTTTTTTCTTCTCATTTTAGTTCAATGAGGTGTAACATTTTCAGTTCAATTCACAATATCATAGCACAGTCGATTACAATTATTGTGTATCTAAATATGATAACTTTAAGACATTTTGAAATACATCTTTTACATGTTTCCCAAGATAATGTCCATGTGAGTGAGGTCATGTGGTTTGATGCTTTCTGGCAATCCTGAAATGTCACAGGAAAATATCAAGACCCTTGACAGGAGAACAGCTGGGAAAACACAGTATATGTTTCCTAACTGGGGGGAAAAAGTCTAACTTTTTGTTTCTTTGTTTTATTGTTCCCTTGGCACTTGCAACACCTGCTAATCAAATCTCCATTTAAATGCAAGGTCCTGCAGCTCTAATGGGAACAAGAGTACAGTGTATGAGATTATACCAAGAATACTTCACACTCGACTCCCACAAGCACAGATTGCAAATGTTCGAAACAGTACCAGGAGCAAACAGAAGAGGGAGGTAGCATTTTCAATGAATTTTGTTGAGCTGTTCTTCAGATGCGTTTACTGACTAATAACATAATACAGTTTAGTAATATTTTTACTAAGTGTCAGAGATTGCTTCTAAAAATGCAATAATTTCTGTCAAAATTGTATTCTTTGTTTCAGAGAACAGCAAATGCATGTAGCTTCAGGCTGTTGCTGAGGCTAATGTTATGATAACAGACAGATGGCATATTATAATCGAAAGCCTTTCATTTGGCCACCTCATCCTTTTCTGAACATTCATTTCGTCCATTTTTCACATTCTAGTATTTCATGGTTGTCAGGCACTTCAGTGTGTATAATCTGACAGCAATAAATTCTGGAGAAATGGGAAATGTAAACTAGGAAGCAAGTAAATAGGCTTCAACTGACAGAAAATAACAAGTGCTTCTAAACTTATTCCATTATTTACATATTTATTTGCCAAAGACACTAAT
>NC_057733.1:20115767-20145122 GCF_004010195.1 Chiloscyllium plagiosum
AGGCACTTTGGTGATAGCTTAGCCTCCACCTGCCATCTGGAAATAAACAGCGGATCGGGGGTTGCCAATCAAGATGCTGCCTCCGGGATCTCAACAGCTAAAATGGGAACTATACCCAGTCTTGGCCCTCAAATCCTTTTTAAAACATACAAGATTATACTCATATCAGGTTGTGGATGGTAATGAACCTGTGGTCATAGAGGGGTATTAAATGTCTTTTTGTGCCCTAAATTTATGTTGTAAAGGGACATAAGATCAATTTCTGCAAAAATGTTAATTATTAGTTTCTTTCCAGGATCATGGCCCAATATTGACTGGACTGGTGTTGTGAAGGGCATGGAGAGGGTGAAGCGTAATGTGTGTTTTGCCTCTAGTAGGGTAGTTTATCTGATATGGCAATGCTTGTGTTATGCTAACCCTCATAACTTAAGGAACTCGAGACAGATATCATGGTATTGAAGAATCTAATAGATGTTTATTCCAGATTTGATTACACACAAACTTTACATCTGTCAGACATCTGGAATTCGTAGATATTAATGTAAAATTTGCTGGATTCGCTGAAATGAAGTTAACTGAAATTAAATAAAGCAAGAAGCAAATCTGTGAAGTCTGGTGATGATGTAATGATTAGGAGGTCTCTGGTTTTAAAATGTTTCTGTGTTTTGCTGAAGGGATCTGTGTGCTTACATTGAATATTGTATCTCATCAGAAATAGACTGCACTTTCACTGGGACTCTGGAAAAACTTAACTTTTCTTTAATACAAATTCAATAAATCAGATGTGATAAATTGGATTATTCATCAGCTGAATTTGTGATGGTCATACAACTGTGCTATGTAAATATCATACAGTTGGCTAGATCATATAAAAGTAGTAAATGTGAGTGCAAGCTAAGATTAAGGTTGAATATGATTAAAAACAAGAGATACACCTCTTTCCAATGAGACACAAACAAGTCTTAATGAGTTAATTGACCAAACTGATGTGGAAAATCTGTCCTGTTTGTGATATCTGCCAAACTGATCATTTGCAGAAGACTTGGTAGTGTCAAGATTTGGATATACACTTTCTTTGCAAGGAAAGAATATTCAAACTTTGCCATACAGCACAATTAGGATGAGAAAGAGGTTACCTCATCAATTGCTGGAAGTTTGGACAAAGCAGACTGATTGTCTGTTCTGGTCTGATGTTCAGATAAGTCCATGTAACATGGTTCACTTGTAATTGTAAACGTTGCATGGGTAAACTATTTGTACTGTATTTATTGTCATGTACTTTGCTTAATAAGTAAGGTTGGGTATATTCATTATTATAATGGCCTTGGGTTATATCCAGAGGAAATTTGATGGACCAGGGAAAGTGAGAATAAGAGCTTACAGATATTATCAAGTTATTAAGTACAGGGCTGCATTTATCTTGGAGCTTGTCACACTTTCAAGTGATCCAGGTTAAGATGGAGTCTGTTATCTTTATACCCTTAGGTTATGTGGCTGGAAGCAGTGATAATATTATGAGCATTTCTCTCAAAGATATAGTGACATAGAGCCCGTGAGGCATAGCATAACATTCCCCCTTTTCTAAGGATAAGTAAACAGACGTATACATGTGTTGTCAATTCATAATCATATTTACAAGTAAAACAGAATTTACAAATTAACTTTACAAACTTCAACCTAACACGTCAGAGTTTGATGTCTCAGCCTGATCTGGCTACCATACAACCACTTGGAGAGGCATATGTTGTTCTCTGTGTGCACTTGTTTGATTTGGTTTTCTTGATGCTTGTTACTGTCAGTCAACATCACTGCACATTCATGACCATCTAAGTTATCTTCTCACTGTCTTCATGATCGGTGTGTCATGTATTGATCTCAGCTGGCTTCTATTCCTTCCCAAATAGCATCATGATCAGGAATGATTTCATACCACCTAGCTGGTGGCATTTTTCAGAAACCTATGCTGGTATTCATCTATCGATATTTGGATTTCATGCTCACATTCTTTGCAAAGTGCATATTTTTGATAATTGTCTGCCTGGTCATTCATCATGTATTGCTTTCATTCTCCTCTATTTTTGAAGGGGACTGTTCTGTGCCTCAAAATGGTTAGATAATTGGTTGCTGAGCAAGGTCATTCACACGTGCCTTATAGACATAAGTTGTGCTTTTTAAAAATTGTTCATGGATGAGGGAAATTGAAAGTCAGCGTTGTTGGTCTGGAGTTGCATGTAGGCCAGATAAGGATGGAAGACTTTTGTTGAGGGGCAGATAGCAAAATTTGAACTCATGTCCTCCGAACATTAGCCTGAGGCTTTGGATTACTAGTCAGTGACATTATCACACCACCACCTTGGCTCCTTTTGCACTCAATGTACTGTTTGTTCAAACAGCTATTTAAAATCCTTGCCATGACCATTGGGTTACTTGCTTTCACATAATACAGCAATCCTTTTAAAACATCGGTTATAAAATAGATTATTTTTCTAATTTCAATCCATAATATTAAAAATCACAAAAAAGGCATGGTTCTTACAGCATGCCTCACATTTATTCATGAATCATTGAATATCATAGCCCATACACATGCTAGTTGTCTTGTGCATTCAAAATCTGTGTGTCTTTGATGTAACATAATCATGATCTTGGCATGATATTTTTGGTAATCAGATTGCATTTATCCTTGAACTTGATAATGTATGAGCAAAATAAAGGAGTCTCCATAGGTATTTCTTTCATACTGTCAAACCATTGCTAGATAGTGATCTTTTGCAATTCATATATTTACTCATATTTAACAGTAGATGATTGCAACTGTTCACCCTGATTTTGACCAAAGTGTAACGGACCAGCATTGAGAACATCTTCAACTTTGTAGTCATGTAGATCAAGAGAAAAATCTTGATTTTTGTGTGGGTTGGGTATCCTGCTCAGTGTGTTAGAAGTAATCATCCTGGTACTGTCTGATATCTCACTTCAGCACTATGTCCTTACACTTTGGCTGATTCAATTACCTCACATGTGGACTGTAATGCCACAGCGAGAATGGTTTGACTCTCATGAATTGTGACAATACTGAAATCTGTGTATCTGGGTAATCCTGCCACTGCTGAACCATTGGCACTGAGTGGGTAGAAGACTTCAGGAAGGCAAGACATTGGCACTCTAGGGTCACTCTGCCAATGCAGGGAATTAATCACCCATTATACACGTATATGATCTCTCATAGGATGTATCCTGGAGTACCACTTGCTGAGTTACGTGATTTTTCGTGCTTCTTTGTCTTTTTTGGATGCATTATGTTAACGGCTGAAAAAGCTTTGGGTCAGCTTGTTTTGTCAACATGCTGTATGGGGTTAAGAATATGGACAGATAGGTCATTTTCTGACATTAGGCTTTCACTTGGTTGACTCTGAACTTCATTGAGGTATTTGCATTTGTGCACTTTCTCAGCACTTCACTTACTGCAAGTTGGGTAATGACCCAACAGATCCTTGTTAAAGACTGTAATTGATGTGGAAACAATGACTTACTTATTTGCTGTTCTAACAGTTCCTTTTTGAAACAGTAATGCTTATGCCATTTACTGTGGCATCTGACCGAATGCACTATTCACTAGACTCTTCAAGTTGCTGTCTATGTGGCATGACTTGGCATCTGTTAATTCTAAGGTTAATTCTTTTCTTGACCTGGTCTTTGAGAACTTTCCAGACCTTTTTTGAACCTTTTTGTTCATTTGTAGAAAGACCAGATGTGTTGATTCTGTAAAATCCCACCATGCTGATCCCAAGCAAGCTGTTGTGGGCTTTTTTCTCCAGATCATTGAGGCCTTGATCTGTAAAATGGAACAGCATATGCTGTTTGCAAATTTGAAATTCAGTAACAATGTCACCGGATGTTGCCCTATCCATAATGAAGTGTTTGCCTTCCATTTCTCTTTGCAGATCTTCACTTTTTTTGAAGTAGACCACTTTTGTTTCTTTTCCCAGTTTTGTTTCCGTCTCCTTCTATTTTTCAAGTTTGCTCCTGATTCTCCTTATTTTAAGCTGTTGCAGCTCTTTTACTGGCATGGACCCTTTCCAAATCTGTTTGTTTAGGCAAATTTGTAATTTGCAGGCTACAAGAATTGCAGGCTTGTAGTTCTGGATTTCTGGCTGTAGGAAGAATTCATGTCAACTAAAGAATTATGACATCATATGGGTTTCCTTTACATTCATATTGATTTGGAGAAAGAAAATGACAGAATTACTGACTTGTGGATTAGTGATGATTTCAAGATTTGTTAATTGGAAAAGGGTAGGAAAATGGAAAATATAAGAGCAGGAAGCTTATGCTTCATAATGTAGAAAACTGTATTTTTTAGTGTTCTGAAGTTGTGTTTTGTTTTAAGAGTGCTTTAGAACTATGCTTTTAGGACCTTTGAACTGCCATTTATTTTTAAACAGATGAGCAGCCTGTTGGGTTTCCTTTTTTGTCTGTAAAAAGAGATAGAGGAATGTGCAGTGTTCACTGTGCAGTCCATGGTTTTGTTGTATTTTTAACTTCAGCTTTTGAATGTAAGGCACTCTTAGAATCAGAAGGAAATTAGTTCACACTTAGAATCATAGAATCCCTACAGGTCAGGTCCTCATGACATATCTCTGACCCACTTACAGTACAGTTTTCTCTTCCACACTGCACTTTGGTACGTTTCCCTCTAAGCTGCTGCAGGGTCAGCTCTCCATCTCACCGAATGGTCCAGAGTACACATCAGGGCTCCTCACTCACTTTCTTATGCTCATTCTCTTTGCTCAAAACATCTCCACCTTGCCTTTTTGCACTTTGCTGCCTCATTCAGAACTTATAGGCTCACAGTCCTTCTGTCTTGACTTGCCTTTTAGCAGTGACACAAAGCCAAGCATGTTATCATGGTTGACTGCAGTGATCAGTCGAGGGGTTGGGCATGTTGGTACCATGCTATATGTTTCTTAAACCAAATGACCATCGCATCAAGTCTAACGTTCCTAGTCATAAGAAAACAGTCTTCAGTCTGCGGGTCTCAGAACAGAAAGTCTTGGTCCGATATCACTCCAGGCACTTGGGTATGCTGATGCTTCAAGTGTACAGGGTCAGATGATCAGCAGCTGTGCAGTCCAGGGATGGGCCACAGTCAGTCCTGTAGATCCAGTTCCATCCGTCTAGGAATTTGTGGTAAGTCAGTCAGGAGCTGCACAAACATCAGTCAGTGCCCCACTCAGACATCACAGGGTTGTATCTCCAGTTTGGTTTTGGGATGGCCATGGTCAGTCCAAAGGCATCTATCTAATGAAAGTCATGCAGGTTTATCAGGGGCTACTTTTGTGCTGGTGATGCTGGGAATGTCATTTGTGGGGATTAGTGGCCAGATACAAGGATGCAGAAGGGATAAACTCTTTGTATAAGAGTGAGCCATCGTAGTGCATAGGTGGGTAAATGGTACTGTAGGGTTATCATTGGTCACCATTACCCTGGCTTCGATAGGTTCTAATGCATGATTATTTTTAATATGACAATACTGTATGCCTGGGACTCAGGGGCAAGATTGGGAAGCTTTGCAATTATATAAATCGGTTAGATAGGAACATTGGTAGATCAAAGCTGATGGAGTAGACATGGAAGACAATGAAGGAATGAACATGAAGGTTTGGGATTCATCTAGACTGAGAGGCTGAGCCAGTGACTCACTCCATGAAGCATGACCTTATGTTGTCTTCCATCTTTATCCAAGTCACAAAAGCATAAAGAGAATGAAAATAGCTGTCGCCACACCCTGAGCAGAGGAATAATGTTCTTCTCTCAAAGGGAGTGAGATCCTTATTTGTGTGATGTGAGACTTTTCAAAGGACAACAGCATTAAGCAGACCTTCACACAGTGCTGGTGAATGACACTTGTTATCACAAAATGTTGTATGTGGATCTCATGCATTGACCCCCTGTCTTGAGTAAAAGTGCTGGCCTCAAGCACTCTTGGCCATAATATTCAGCATTACCAATCAATCCTACTGATAGCTGTGAGGCACAAGTTCTTGAGGCCTGGAAGTATTGACCCTAATCACCAAATTTGAAAGTTCACAAAGCCTGCACAAGGTGAAAGAGCTGCTCACTTCATACCTTGGAGCATAAAATGACCACACCATTATCTTATATACAATGCTGCTTTCTTGGGCACTGAGAGGGTTGAGGATGAAGGAAAATATTACTTTATTATTATTGCCTCTTGGTTAATCTGATACTGCATATGCACTAAAAAGCTTGAGCTGTAAACATCTAAATCAAATCAATGTTCATTTAGAGACATTCCACCGACCTTTAAAAATAAGGGGTCATCCATTGAGGATAGAGGTAAGGATTTTGTTGTTTGTTTGGAGGGCTGAGAGTCTTTGGAATTTCTTTCCTCAAAAGGCAGTGGATACAGAATCTCTAAATATATTTTAAGGTGGAGGAAGATAGATCCAAGGAGATGAAAGATTATCAGGGATACACAGTAATGTAGGGTTAATGTTAAATCAGATTAGCCATGATCATTTTGAAAGGCTCAGAGGGCTGAGGGGCCTAGTCTTGTTCTTTATTCATATGTTCCTTGTTTGTATGGTCATATGGTCTCCTTGTTAAGGGCCTCTATGTCCCAATGTTTGGAGAATGCTGTCCAAATATTATTCAGTATGATTCACAGTAGTAACAGACTGATCCAAAGCCACAAGAGCCTATGTTAAATAATGCAATGTAATTTTATAATCCATACATGTTGATGCATGTCTAAGAATACAGACATTGAAATCTGTGATTAGCTTCTATATTCACTGGTAAGAAGGATTTGAAGTCCTTCAATGTCTCCATCCGTTTGTTATAAATTGTAAAATGAATCATGAAATATCTTTTGAATAATATGTCTTGGCTCTAAAGTTCCATTGAAATGATCCATGATTTTGGGCAGCGTAGTGCTGTAGCTAGCCTATGTTTTCTGCAGGATGTCTGACCAGGAATTCCTCCCACTCCTACTGCCTGTCATTAAGTACATTACAAAGACTCACGAACTGACATTCAGCAAAATTCTGAACACGTCTTCCATGGCCAACAAGTTTTGAACATGGTGATCTTGTAGTCATCTCACTGGCTTAGCAATCCAGAACACAAGACTGAAATTCTGGGGACATGAGTTCAAATCCCACCATGGCAGATGGTGTAATTTGAATTCAATTTTTTTTTAAAAACTGTGCTAATAGTGACCATGATTGTCATAGGAAGTCATCTGGTTTACTTGAGGGACTGAAACTGCTGACTTTACCTGGTTTGGCTGACATGTGACTCCAGGCCCACAGCAATGTAATTGACTCTTTTATAGGAAATTAGGAATGGCAACAAATACTGGCTTAGCCAGTGACACTCTTGTCCTATGAACAAATAAAAGAAATCTCAAACAGAAGCCTCATGCCCACAGATAGGGATGCTATCACAAGAATGTCTTTAACTTCCTTCCTCCTTCCTCCTCAAAGTCAACAAGACTGAGTAGAGACTGGGGTGAGGCCTGTTGCTTTCTTGGTCTGTATGGCCAGGTCACTGGAATCAGAAGAGCAGTTTGTGATTTTTGCTTACTGCAGTTCCTTGGGCTGTTCCAGTGCTGATCTCTGCTTTGTCTCATTGTTATCAAGAAGCAACAAAGATTTAAAAGTAAAGCAGTTCAGCTCATATTGACTGAGTCAATATCCGTTTAGGAGAAGTTTGGAGCCCTTTCAGTATCATCAGCTACCAACATTTTAAGGCCTATGTTAACAGGGTTACTTTATTCCAGTAATATTAGAATCTGTTGCGTGATTCTATGATTGTATTCATATTAACCATGAGTTATTATATAAAAAAGATTTCTCATTTGATCTGTACCTTCATGTGAGGCTGACTTTGCTGTTGTAATAAAGATGGCCACATTAACAAGCATCAATTGAACTGAGGACAGGAAATTACCTGTTCTATTGCTTATTTGACCTCCCAATATATTAATACCATGCAGTTAATTTTCTGAATAATGGGCACTGAGGGACACTCCAGAAAAATGAGGCCAGATGTTGACCATAGTGAAGCCCTGGAGCAATTCATGGTCAATTAGAAGGACAATCTACGAGGCCAAGGGTTATGGAATTAAAAAAACAAAGTGAGGGATTGGGTTACACATAGAAACACTTTTCAGTTTGTCCTTACATATGGCACTTATACTGTGCAATTTATTTCAGGGGGGACACAGATGCAAGCTTCTAAAGTGACACAAGGAAAGAAATGGAACAGGGAGAAATGGAGGAGAGTCATCTAAATTAGCAACAAAATTACCCAACACCGGAAAATGGAATTCTCTGATATAAGCGTACAGTGAGCCGAATAATCCTGGATGTTCCCAATGACAACTGAAGTGAAATAGCTTCTGTTTCCAAATGTTTGGAAAATGGCACATCCTCCATCAGAAAAATCTTAACTTTGAACCAACAAAAAAGATTATTAGGAGAAGTTTTGATAGACCTTACAGGAGTCAGCAATTTATTGTTGATTCTTGTGTAAGTTTATTTAATGCTGATTGTATCCAAACCTGAAACTGTTATGTCACTGGCATGCTTGCTGACAGTAGCAGGTTACCACTCTTTGAATTTTGTTGATGTTGGGGTGGATCCATGCCATCCCTCAGCCATTTCCATGGATGTGAGCTGGAGAGGAAAGATGAAGAATGGTGCAGTGGTTGTTAAGGATACCTGCCCACATGCTGTGGGTTAGAGACAAAAAGACAGCAGATGCTGGAATCCAAAGTAGATAAGCAGAAGACTGGAAGAACACAGCAAGCCCGGCAGCATCAGAAGGTGGAGAAGTCAACATTATGGGTATAACCCCGTGGATATAGGATTTTCCAGTCAACCTCGTGGTTCCTAACTGCAGTCGGCTCTACTTGAACTGTCTGAAGCCTCCTAGCTGCAGACTGTGGGCTTTCTATAAACTGTGGGTTTTGCTCCCAGACAGGGAAAACCTCCAGGACTGCCAGCGTAGAGCAGAAACCACAATCTGCTCTAGGATAAAATCCCTCTTCAACCTCCCCACCCAGCCTCCCTGTGGTCTGGCTGCAAGGGACCAATTCTTAGTTCAAATCACGAAGCAACTCCTTCCATTTTGAAATGTTTTCTGTTACTTTAAGCAGCCAAGCACTTGTTTCAAAGTGGAGAGGTCAGATTGGACTTCATTTTGGGAGCATACCCATCATCCTTAATTGGATCTAACCCCAACGTCTGTCCATTAATTAGCCAGGGAAAATTACAAAGAATGGCTGTTCCCCACATAATACATGTCTCTGACCCACATTTGGGAGTAGTTCAGAAACTAGCAAGGAAATTCCTGCTCCTAGTCACCCAGAGCAAAAACCTTATTAACTGTACTTCCCTCTGGCTCCAACTGTGGGTTGGGGGATGATACCTTTGATAACTGCTGCCTCAACTCCACCACATTGAAATGACCTGTAGATAGAGTTGCTGATGAGTGGCATTTCCCTCTCCTCCAGCTCAATTACCACCAAAAATACTGAATACCTTAGCAACAGAGATATTGGCGGCTGCTTCTGGTCGTTTCCACTGTTAAAAGTCAGGAGTAATCCAACGCCTGAATGGAGGTATTCCACAGCTGACAGGCAGCCACAATTCTAACAAGCGTTTGTGAATACTTTAAGAAAATTTTATTCAGTTGTTGATAAAATTGTAAAATAAATAATGCAAAATACCACGAATGCATGCTAGAGATCTGAAATTAAACCAGTCAGTACTGAAGGAACACAATAGGCAGCACGGTGGCTCAGTGGTTAGCACTGCTGCATCACAGTGCCCGGGACCCAGGTTCGATTCCAGCCTCGGGTGACTGTTTGTGTGGAGTTTGCACATTCTCCCAGTGTCTGTGTGGGTTTCCTCCCACAATCCAAAGATGTGCAGGTTAGGTGAATTGGCCATGGTAAATTGCCCATAGTGTTCAGAGATGGCTAGGTTAGGTGCATTAGTCAGGTGTAAATGTAGAGTAATAGGATAGGGGAATGGGTGTGGGTGGGTTATTCTTCAAAGGGTCAGTGTGGACTTGTTGGGTGAAATGGCTTGTTTTCGCACTGTAGGGATGCTATGATGATTTGGCAACATTAATGTTGAGAGAAACAGAGTTAACTTTTCGAGTCCAGTATGACTGCAATAAATTCTGTTACCCAGAATTCTCAAACAACCAGCAATAGGCGAGAATAGGTTTCCTCATTGAGAATTGGTCAGTTGGTCCTTTTGTTCAAACTTCAGTGACAGTATTTAGGAGAGGTCCTGACCTGCACATTCAAAGCAACCCTGCCCCCACCCCATCCCACCCCCCACTTCTTTTAAGTCACATTCTCAAGATAACTCAAGGTAACTGAAGGACATGAAAGAAGTTTTGGGATTTACATATTAATGAACTGAAACCTGCAACCCATTCTAAAAGATGAAAGACCTAACAGCAATCTAGGTTTGTTCATTTTACTTGCATAACACTGTAATCTTTTGCTATCTTTAGCTAATTCTGTGTCTTATGATCCTCTTCCAAAGCTTTATGATGAAGGAGCAGTGCTCTGAAAGCTAGTGCTTCCAAATAAACCTATTGGACTATAACCTGGTGTTTTGTGATTTTTAACTTTGTACACCCCAGTCCAACACGGGCACCTCCACAAGCACCGCCACAAAAAAGAAGTCTGTCAATGAGTTCATAAGAAAAATGACACCAGAATAGTTGTATGTATCCTTTAGCAATGCAAGCAGTAGTAATTAAAGGTAATCCTTGAAGCTGGTTTTGATTTCACATTTACTATGCTGTTGCATCTGGTTACCTCAGTTCATTAGATAGTGTGTATTTTGGAATAACTGCAACAGCATAGGTTCAATTGCTATACTGATAGATTTAGGACCTGCCTCCTTGCTCTGCCCCTGAGAATGGAAGACAATGGTAAACAAGCATTGACAAAAAAAAACTGCCAAGACAACAGCTCAGGGTTAGACATCAACAATGAGCCAAAGAACCTCCTCTTGGACAGAGTACATACATGGATTTCTTTTTCCTTTATTCTTTCATGGAGTCTCTGCCAAGACCAGCAGTTGTTTCCCCTTCCTAATTGTCCTTGAATCAAGGACCTTGTTAGCATTTCAGATGGCTGTTAGAGTCAACCATATCACTGTGGGTCTGCAGTCACATGTAGGCCAGAACAGGTAATGATAGCAAGTTTCCTTTCCTGGGTAATATCAGTGAACAAGTTGTGTTTTTAACAACAACTGATGATAGTTTCACAGTTAACATTCCTGAGACTAATTAATATTTCAATGTATTGATTCCATTAGCTGCACTCAAGGAGACTAACATATTGGTCATACAGGGCCAGAAAAGTGTGTTTCATTTCCTAGTTTTACTGTTTATTTGTTCTGGGTATGGTGTGATAAGAATCTATGTCCTCAGAACATTAGATTGGGCCTCTGGATTAATAGTCCGGTGACATTACCATTTTATCACCACTCTTCCAAATGAATGAACATATGAATAAGGTTTATTGTTTCATTTTAAACCATATAAATATTGTAACTGTTTTAATGTAATGAATTTAAATGTATTATGAGTGTATCAGTCTGATAGCAATGTAAATGATGACAATTTGAGGAGTTTTAATTGGCCGAGAAGAAATCGGCAAAGACATCACTGAGTAGTAATAATGCAGCATTATGCTTTTACATTTATCATTTAGCTTCTAAATAATCTAATCAATTTTCAAGTAATCAGTTCAGAAGCACTACTGTTTTTAACCAAAATCATGCCATTATTGCTCATTCATAATTCATCAAACAAGAATAAATCAAGCTAAACAAGACCTACTACCACACATTGTTATTTCAGTCTTCATTCCTTGATGCTAATGTTTCTAATCAGTCAACTTAACGATTAGTCCATTTGATCCTTAAATTCATATAAGCAATATTTTCTGTGAGATAACAATTTAATTGACAATATACTCCTTAGCTGTGGTTTGTTAACTGTAACAAATATTCATCGTATGTCTGCAATTAGCATAGTTTCTAAAATAACAATTGAATGTTTAGAGTTCATGTACCTACTTTGATTGTTTGACCCTTCCCACTCAGTAACACTCAAGCCAAACAGAACAATAAAATTGAAAGATATTGGTTCAAGTTGTTACCAGACTGGTCTGAATGGTGACAGTTTATTTGACTGGATCTTGTGACATTTTGGCTAAGTGTCAATTTTGTCAAGTCTCATGGAGGGTTTCTCTCTGAGTGGCCTAGTGAGATTTCAAAAATCTCACCTCATTGATTACCGACTTTACCCCTGTGGTGCCTGTCTTGTCCGATGCTATCCCCATTACACTACCGTGCTGCAGCCGGAGGAACTTGCTGCTCATCGGATAATCTGTAATGCACTAGCATCCCTGCCGCCTGTACCATCTTTAAAACATTGTTGCAAGCCCTGGACAAGCAGTGGCATTCTGAAGTTGCCCTGCACAATGTCCCTCAGCATGCCAGACAAGGGAAAATTGATGCCCCAGTTGTGAACAAGCACCTGGATATCCTGATTGATGAGGTGGTGCAGAGATGGATGTCCTTTTTCACCAGGACTGGCAGAGGATGCCATGTCATCAATTCTGCCAGTCTGGTCTGAGGTCGCCACCTGGGTCAGTGTTGACTTAACTATCCAGAGGAAAGCCCAGCTGTGCCTTATCAAGTCCAGAGTAAATGTCATCATCTTTTCTCTGCTACCTCACACCTACTCTATCTCTGCTACTGGCCCCATATCCCATTTAGACAAAAGTTCTACACCTCCCCCTGTTGTATGCAACATCATACCTGGCTGACTCTTCTCCCACGCTACAAAGCCTACATGACTTTCTCCCTGCCTATTTGTTCACTCAGGATAGCTCACCACATTTCCTTGACCAACACCAGTGCGAACAGCTAAGCCAGTCATTTTCATCTTCCTCAATCTCTTCTTTTCTCCCATTCCAGGAGAAGACAGCCCATAGTGGGGCTAATTGGAGATGGATGGAAGTGAGGTGCCTGATATTAGGCTTAGTACACCCAATGTGAAAAGAATTCAGAACCTCGCAGGAGAAGCCAAGACTGCTGGGATGCGGAGTTATCCATGCCCTACAACCAAGTGAGTATCATTCTTTACTCCATGACAACTTGCACCTTCACCCCATTGTTAGAGTAATTCATTCCACACCACTTCCAACCATTGACTGTGCTTTCTTTTCTGTGTCTCGCAGCTTCAAGCAGCATGTCCACTGTCTCAGCAGCCAAGCCAGAAAGACCCTCCACTACTTCTTCAGAGGAGAGTCTGAAATCTTAGAGAAAGCATCAGCAAGACTGGCTCCACCAGACACTGACATCCCAGTGGGAAATTTAGCTAGAGTGGGTCTCACAAACTGGTGGGCACATCACTGCCAATTCAACAAAGCTGGCTAAGGATGAAACTCCCAACGTTGCTATCATTTTAATGACTGCTGGAGATGAGGCATCTGCTCAGCCCCAGGCAGAAGAGGACCCAGTGGTGTCAACAATCAGGGATTTTGTGCACATGCACAGACACTGCAGCACCAGGCAAGTAAGTGGGAGGCGATGTTAATTCCTGATGCACCCCAAAGTGTAGCTTTAAAGTGGAGAAACATCCTCTAAGCGGATTGGAAAGGTACTGTGAGGATCCCAAGAGACCAGTATCATTGTATATGGAATATGTAGGGCTGGTGCTGTGGAGCATGCTCTGAGATGTTGTTGTCGGGTGTCCAAAATGATGGCCTGTAGGATCAAGTAGTGAGCTGAACTCACCAGGTAAATACTGTAAATTCCATGTCAGGAATTCTCATCATTTATTTTCCTCGTAGTTGATGATAGAATAGGAAGCTGCATATTAAAGTGGCAAGGTTCATAAGGCTAACAAAGAATATTCCCATTTCACAGGAATCTTGCCACTCCCTACTGAGAATCTCACCTCCACATCCAGAACCCTGTTTGAAAATACAACATATTGCTTCTGACATTGAGGAAGGACTCACCTGATTTTTTTTATGCCTGTCTGCAACATTTCTCATGAAAGCACATGTCATCAGCCCCTGTAATATGCTACCCAATGCTAAACCAAACCTTTTCCATCATTCCTTCTTATAGTATTTTTCCCTTCAGTTTCTGAAAAACATGAAATTTTCCTTCTATGTACTCTAGAATGATGTATTAAGGTACAAAACTGACACCGCAGTCCTTAACACAATTCCTGCTTTTTTTTCAGTTCACAGCAATAAGAACATAAAATGTTGCAGAGACACAAAAGATTGTTTTATTTTAACATATCATTCTCAGCTTCTATATTAACTGTACAAGGTGCCTAATTTATGATGTAGAGTTTTCCTCACTAGACGCTGCAAGACCCTATATCAATGTTCTGTCTCCCTCCACCTTTCTAACTAAAATTGTCCTTCTTGAGTAACATATAGATGTTTTAAGGCTTTTCTAGCTAGAATTTAATGGAATTCAATTAAGATTCAAATCTTGTCAGAAGACAAGTTAGAGGTTCTACTTTTAAGCATTGGAAACTGCCTAAATTGACTTTATATTTTCTCCATTCCCACTTCTCTAGGAAGTCTTCCAATATTTCTCAGTTTATGGTTCTTAAAGCTACGATGCCAACTTGTATCTACCAGTCTTGTTCAAAAGATAAATGATTTTCCATTCAATTATTTTCAGTGCAATATTGTCATAGAATCATGAGCAGGGAAGGGGCACATTCTGTGATTTGTTTTGAAAGAAATCACACATGAAACAGATCAGGATCACTGAAATGCAGGCAGGGAGGAGTGTGGAGCAGGTCAGAGTCATTGTGAAGCAGGTTGGGATGACAGTGAAGCAGACTGAGAGCAGTGTGAAGTGGACTAGGATCACTGAAGTGGGAGAGAGAAAATAAAACTGACTTCACACAAAGGCAAGCTGTTGTTTGGCCAGTGAGTATAAATCCTTTATTTTTCTCTCACCAAAGTAAGGGTTTTAGTTTTAAGAGCTCAAAACTTAAAAAGGATTTTTAAAAAATTAACAGTAATGGTTTAGGTAAAGCATTTGACTTAATGCTCCTACATTTAAGTGACAACGGAAGAAGAAAAGTGAGCTCCAACCTTATATTTAGATATATCTGTACTTTCATTTTTAATTTCATATGTATTCCTAACACATACTATCGTAATGCCATAGTGACAGAATACAGTGCTGCAAAAAAAAAACTCAGGTATTGACAAAATTCATTTAAAAGTGTATTCCTAGCTTTGACATCAACACAACAACATATCACGAGCTGGAGGGGAAAATAATTAAATTGTTTCTCAAATGGTCTAAGGGAGTAATGATATAATTAGTATTCCATATAATGATATAATTAGTATCAATGCAATTTCTACAGAATCAGAGATTGGAAATCTATTATTAACATTCTACAAGTTGGCAATGAAAATTGGTTGAATGGCTGTTTGGGTAGATAAGTCAGTTTTACTGTCTGTATAATTGGATTGCAGTAGGATGTAAAATATTATTATGCTCAATGAGTTTGTATCGCACAGTATCAGTGTTTTGACTTGCTTTTTTATGAGTTTAAGCATGAACGGTGAGGCAAGTTTTAAGAAAGTCAAGATATGATTCTATGACTCCATGATTGGCCCTTCAAGGTGGCACTGTTCACACCAGCCCACCACATAGAGACTTGAGCCTCTCCTGCTGCTGGTTAAATCTCAGCCATGGCAGGATGGGGTCTTAATTAGCCTGGAAGGTCAGCTACTCGAAACCCCCCTAATGCAGGTAAATTTGTGTTTGGGGTATGGGTGGGCAAGTAGAGAATAGACATGTGCCCTGTCTTCAAACTGGCAGGCAGTAAAGTATGTAATCCGGCCCTCAAATCCACCATTGTGAGGCTGCAACACAGTGTTCTTCTAACAACAAATTCAACTCTTAACATTTTTTGAAGTGATTTAGTATGACATATTTAAATTAAGCTGTATGCCATTATCATCAATTTAACACGGTTTGTTTCAACTGTAATGAGTTCAGTTTGTAAAATTTACATTAAGTTAATTATATAACAATGAACTAAATGGAGGCACTGAAACACCAGAATGATATTGGAAGAACTAAACCCATCTGTACTAACAATGGGGATTAGTTGAAACAGTCATTTTGCTGGAAATATGTTTTTCATCTAAGAATACTGAATAAGAATGAAAAATGCAAATATAACCGGATGTTTCTTGACCTAAGTGTCTGTTAGTGGATCAGGAATTTGAAACATAGTGAGATCATCTGGATCCAGGCTATTAAAATTCCCTTGGGTTCACTCATATTGGAGTGTTAATGCCCACCTTGTCTTTAATCTGGACATCTGGAATAGGAGAAAGATTTCTCACCTCACAATCTCCAATTTGTAGGTTTGACTCACACACTCAAATATGTATTCTTGTCTGTAACTCAAGTAATTAGTTCTTGCTTGAACTCTCAAAGGAGTGCTCACCAATGAGTCGTTTATTTTTGCCTTTGGCAATTTTCTTCTCTTTTCTTTTCCCCTCTTGAAGGCACTGAATCCAGCTATGGTATGGATCAATAACAGAAACAGCATGTCAGCCAAATGCGGCTGCTGGGAAGGCGAACACCTAGTAGTATGATCGCTAGTCTATTAATCCTGAGACCTAGCTAACGTTCTGGGGACCCAGCTTCAAATCCTGCCACGGAATTTGAATTCATGAAGAATCTGGGATTAAGAGTCTACTGATGTTCATAAAACCATTGTTGATGGTCAAAAAACCCATCTAGTTCACTCATGTCCTTTAGGGAAGGAAATCTGCCATCCTTACCTGGTCTGGTCTACATATGACATGAAACCCACAGCAATGTGGTTCACACTCAACTGCCCTCTGGGAAATTATGAATGGACAATAAATACTGACCTAGGCCTGGCCAGCGACATCCATATCTCATCAATGAATATTTTTTTAAAAGTGCCTTTCCCTTGTGTTTCACCCTGGTCTATGAAACCTTGGGCAATCTAACATAGTCACACTTCAACAATTTGAGAACCTATTCTTGAATGCATCCAACAAATGTTCAACTAGCAACAGGGGTCACGGGATAACTAGGCCAAAGTGAGGACTGCAGATGCTGGAAACCAGAATTTAGATCAGAATGGTGCTGGAAAAGCACCGCAGGTCAGGCAGCATCCGAGCAACATAAACTACAGAGTGGGAAAACTGGCTGATTGTTTTCAGTTCAATGACGACCATACAAGCGAGATCAGCTAAATCAGCACAAACTTTGAATCGAACCTAGAAGTTTGAGGTCTGCAGGGTTCAACTGAGGCACCGAGACAACAATTAAGTAATGTTTGATTTATGAAAGAGTAAAACACTTTTGCTCCTAGTACAGAAACAGCAACTTTATCTTGTAATATATAGTATAGCTAACATAGAAAAATATCCCAAAGCACTACAGAAAAATCCCTAATCACACTATAAAATGCTTCAAGTTGTTGCAAATGTCTATGGTCTGGATTATTTAACATTAAGGCTAATTCATAATTAATGGATTTTATCAACCCTGGGTTTATGGTTCTGATAGATTTTGAGGATTCATGATCACAGTTACCTGTGATTGTATACAATTTTCAGGAAGTTTATTGAATTTGTTCAAAAAGCAGCAGTTTAGGTATGATACATTAATTAATTAGATAAAGAAAGGAAATATAAGACCCAGCCAGACAGCAATGCTTATGGATTGTGAATGGAGAAAGAGGTGATGGACCCCTACAGTTTTGGTGAAGTGGGCTCTTCATCCGTGATGTTTCGCAGTCTTTGATGGTAATAGCCTTTGTTCTCCCTTCAAACTCCTGGCCTTCAGCCCAAGGACGTGATGAATCATTCCCATGAACCCTCTCAGTCATTTGCCCTGTTTATATACCTTATTCTCAAGGCAGGCAACCCATACTATCAATCACCTTTAAGCCAATGATAATGACAGCAAGTAATGATGCCACATTTTCCCCTTGCCCACCTACATCTGAGGGATAGTTTACGAACAGTACATTGATAACGGGGGGGTGCATGTTGCCAGATAACATCAGTCCAGTGGAGTAACACAACCTCAGTAACCTGGTAATTCTTGTGACCTTTTCTTTTGTTTTCTTAAGCTAGAAACTTGAAAAGATAGGAACTGCTGGAACAGTTACTCTGCACAATAAACTTTAGGAAAGTTCAGGTCTAAAAGGACCCCAATTTCCATCAGATCTGACTCTTGGAGTTCCAGTGGCATGAAAAAGGCAAGATGTACAAACCTTAGTAATAACTTTTATGTTTGTAACACAGCACAAATCCACATAAGAGAAATAGTCAGACTGTATAGAGTCCAGTTGGAAGCATAGTAGAAAAATCAATTTTAATGGGAGTTTTTGTAGGTAAGAGATAGGCATTAGACCACAAGACTTTAGGGAAGAATTTCCACTAAGTAGGCACTTTACCAATGACGATGGAGTTGCTGTAGAAAGTTATATAGAATTTGAGAATCAAAGAGACAAAGGAGAGGGCTGGAATAGGCACAGGAAAAGTGATGTGAGGGTATGCATGGACTTTTAAAGGAAAATGAAAGTCCCAAATTTGGTGCGTTTGGATAGAGTGGAGAAGAATGGAAGACAACAAGAATGTGGGTAATGGGGAAGCAAAACCTAATGTTATGAAGAGAAAACATATGATAGAGAAAGACGCAAGTTGAATTTGTTACAGAGAGCAGAGTGATGAACAAATAGAGCAGTGGAAAAGATGAGGCCTCAACTGGTATTTGTGACTTGTATTGTGGTGTATGTGAGGTGTAGAAGGACAATGATATAAACAGTGTCAATCATGTATTAAATCTAAGGTCTGAACAAGTTTAAAATTGAGTACTTGAATTTATTGTTGAATTGAGTGTTGTGTATTATTGATATGGCCTTGTGCTTAAAGTATACATAAAATTATGTAATAACTAATTTTGAACATCTTAACTGATTGAGCCATACCATTTCCAACTCTATATCACTGTTGGACAAAATAAATTTTCCCTTTCTTGCATGAAAAGAACATCACAAATCTTTGCCTTCTCTTCCACAATCTTTTTGCTTGTAACCATGGTAATAATATATGACACATTCCCTTTGTGTGTGAAGCTCCCTTCCAAATATTTCTGTGCTTAACAATCCCAACAAACATACTTTTGAAAAGTTCACAATACTACATATAAAAAAACAGATGTTATACAGAAACAGTCATTAATAAGATTTGGGACAGACTGCTTATAGCTCTTGTGAGTTCAGATTCCACAACTACAAACAAACACAGTATAGCTTTTATTTCTGTCAATATTATTTATTCCTTTGGATCGTTACAAAGGTAATCAAAGACAATTCTTCTGATGAGTCATATTTAGGAAAATAACATTTGGTTAGGACTATCCTGGTAATTCATATATTGTGCTCTTGTCCACTTCTTTTCCATTCGTGCCCTCAGGTGAAATACCCATTTCATACACTGGGGCTGACTTTGTATTTCAGAAGATAAAGTAAAGATTCATAGAGTTTTGGCAACTGTTAGCTTTTTTATCTTTACTCATTCATGGGATGAGGACATTGCTGGCTAGGCAGCATTTATTACCCATCCCTAATTGTCCAGAGGGCAGTTAAGAGTCAACCGGATTGCTGTGGGTCTGGAGTCACATGTAGGCCTGACCAGGTAAGAATGGTAGCTTCCTTCCCTAAAGGACATTAGTGAGCCAGATGGGTTTTCCCAAAAATCAGCAATGGATTCATGGACAACATTACACTTTTAATTCAGACTTTAAAAAATTTGAATTCAAATTCTACTGTCTTCTATGGCAAGATTTCAACCTGAGTCCCCAGAACATTACCTGGATCTCTGGATTAACAGTCCAGCGATAATACCACTAGGCCATCACCTCCCCTGCATGTTTATGTTATATTGCAGAGTATTGCACTATGTGAACAGCACGATTATTATAATATTGCATTACTTAATTACACATCAACTACCATGTATCTAATATTAATGCAACACCAAGGTATTGCCTGGCAACAACATTATAATTACAAGGATGTCATTTGCATTGTTCAAATTCAGTACAGTACTTTGAGCTACCCGAGATATAAGAACAATTATTTCTCTCCTCCTTTTCTCATCACTGTACATTAAAGTATCATATTATATTCAACAAGTTAACTCAATAGTGGGGCATGTTGCACAGAAGATGTAAGGTTTCTTTGACTGTAGAAAGCACTTAACGGATGTAAGATTTGTGAAATCAAATAATTTTGATTTGCTTGACTGCAGGTTTTTGTGGAATATAAAATCAACCAATGCTTGATCACCATCCCCACCATGTGGCTGACATAGTGTCTGCAACCATTTTATAACTAAAGAGACAAAAGTGATCAAATGAAGAAGGGAGTCCTTTGAAGAAGACTTGAATTGTAATAAATACACAAGATTGCCACATAATGGTTGGATTACAAATACAACCCAAGTGAATTGTCATATTTGTGACTTGGTCAATATATTCCAGCACTTCAAATCTAAACAAAATTTCTACAATAAACCGTTCACCATATCAAATTTGATCAATTTTAAAAGGTTGTATGTTTAAGGAATGTGCTGAGCTAATGGACTGAACAATGAAAAATAGTACAAAAGGAAGACATTGGATTGAAACTAAAATACTATATGAATAATTTATTGGTTGTATAAACCTAGAATTTGCTAAAAGGAGACAAGAAGTTGAAGCTTTTGATTTTACACTCATCTGAACTTGGATGCAAGAAACAGAGTTGAACAAAGAGACTCAATTTTGTACACCATGAATGGAGGGCTCTGACTGGTTGGGCCGTCATTGGCATGGGGATGCAGCAAGAACAGTTATCTGGCAATCATACTTCTCAGACTGACAGGCAGACTCAGATTGGTCAGGGTGTTACAGGCAGGATGCAGCAGAGATTGGCTGTCTACATTACCACTTATTTTGAAAAAGGTGCAATGTAAATACAAATTCCTTTTGCCTCCAAAGGGTGCTACGTATTTATATATGTGACTTCTAGGACACTCAAGGCATACACTATATAAGCTGGACTGATGATTTTAAAGTGTTTCCTGTGTAAATATTAGCATAGTCAGGATTAGTTAGTAAACATTTTCCAGTAGTAGAATCACTTCTAAAAGTGGATTTACTTTTTCAAAATTTGCAAGTATGGGCCAGTTAAGCACAATTGACATGCTGCCCACTGTGAATAGTCAACGGAATGTATTATTTGATATGGTCCACACACAAAGAAGTAACATTGCTGCAGGGACCCTCTTAATTAAATCAAAATGTTCAGAGATGGTATTACACACATACCTCTGGCACAGGTTGGAATTGAACCTCAGTGTTCTGCCTCAGAGATAGGGGCACTACCACTGACCACAAGGACCCTTGTTCACCAGCCCTGACTAACACCAATGCTGGTTACATAAGAAACACACCTTCAGTGGAAAGATCACTAACCTCCTAGACCTTACTTTGGATCTGTAGATGATAGATTTGTGATTTTGAATCCAAAGCTACATCAAAGAATTTACTTACACGGCTTGATGAACTCCATCCTGCACTCAAATGTGCCATTGAAATGGAGCAATCAAATAAACCCCCCTTCCTTGATGTATTAGTAGAGAAGTCTGACAATATGTTCTCAAATAATATCTGTTGATAATTTCCATTCATTCATTAATATATGCATTGGGATTCCTCTAGTCCCACACACAGAATCAGTCTTACTGGCAACCTGTAAATAGACGCCTAACAATCTGCTCACTATGTAAATAGAACATAGAACATAGAACATAGAACAATACAGCACAGAACAGGCCCTTCGGCCCACGATGTTGTGCCGAACATTTGTCCTAGCTTAAAGCACCCATCATGTACCTATCCAATTGCCGCTTAAAGGTCACCAATGATTCTGACTCTGCCACTCCCACAGGCAGCGCATTCCATGCCCCCACCACTCTCTGGGTAAAGAACCTACTCCTGACATCCCCCATACCTTCCACCCTTCACCTTAAATTTATGTCCCCTTGTAACACTCTGTTGTACCCGGGGAAAAAGTTTCTGACTGTCTACTCTATCTATTCCTCTGATCATCTTATAAACCTCTATCAAGTCACCCCTCATCCTTCGCCGTTCCAATGAGAAAAGGCTTTGCACTCTCAACCTATCCTCGTACGACCTATTCTCCATTCCAGGCAACATCCTGGTAAATCTTCTCTGCACCCTCTCCAAAGCTTCCACATTTTTCCTAAAGTGAGGTGACCAGAACTGCACACAGTACTCCAAATGTGGCCTAACCAAGGTCCTGTACAGCTGCAACATCACTTCACGACTCTTGAATTCAATCCCTCTGCTAATGAATGCTAATACACCATAGGCCTTCTTACAAGCTCTATCCACCTGAGTGGCAACTTTCAAAGATCTATGAATATAGAACCCAAGATCCCTCTGCTCCTCCACCTTACTAAGAACCCTACCGTTAACCCTGTATTCCGCATTCTTATTTGTCCTTCCAAAATGGACAACCTCACACTTGACAGGGTTGAACTCCATCTGCCACTCCTCAGCCCAGCTCTGCATCATATCTAAGTCCCTTTGCAGCCGACAACAGCCCTCCTCACTATCCACAACTCCACCAATCTTCGTATCATCTGCAAATTTACTGACCCACCCTTTGACTCCCTCTTCCAAGTCATTAACAAAAATTAGAAAATTACAAAATATTTTTAGTCACCCTGTTCAGACATCTGTGGTAACACATCTGGGGCAGGAGGGACTTGAACCTGCACTCTCCGGCATAGAGGCATTACCACAGCATCTTTAGAGCCCTTCTGCTCACTGTGTAATCTTGACATTAAGATAGGACATATTAAAACTATACTTTGTGATAACAGAAATCTTGATCAAATCATCATTCACTACATATTGTTAAAACCCATGTTGTAGTCTATGTTCAATGCCTTTGACTCTGAGTAAAGTTTAGATTGTCCTGGAAGTGGAAGTTGCCCCAAACATTTGGGCAACAGTTGAAGCTAGCTACCTCAACTTCTTACAATGCAATAGAGGTTGGTTGGATGGCTGGTTTGTGATGCAACCAGTCTGGGTTCAGTTCCCACACTGGCTGAGGTTACCATGAAGTTTCTTCTTCTCAGCCTTTCCCACTTGCACGAGGTGTGGTGACCCTCAGGTTTAACCAACATCGGTTGTCTTCCTCTAATGAGATAGCAGCCCCATGGTCTGCTAAGGCGATGGCAACTTTGCCTTGCGTAGGCAGCAAATCCATGACTGGCTTTCCCACTAACAGGATACTACCATCAAGGGGAAAAGATCCTTTGCTTTCAACACAAATGCACAATATAATATATTAGCTTCAGTGCTGATGTAATGCCAGATATGTAGGCCTAGAATAGCTGTCATAATCAGCTGCCAAGGTTGAAGTCATGAAACTATCAGTAAACATAGGTCTCTCCAAGTCGATGTTCACCTCATTACAAAAGAGCACTGATATCTAAACCTGTATCCCCATTTGATCCATAAATTTGAAATTGCAAATTGAATCATAGAATCCCTACAGTGTAGAAGCAGGCCATTTGGCTTCTTTGAGTCCACACTCAGATCCACCCAACCCTAACCTATCCCTGAATTTCCTATGGCTAATCCACTTAACCTGCACATTCCTTGGACACTATGGGCAATTTTGCATGGCCAATCCACCTAACTGGCACATTTTTGGACTGTGGAAGAAAATCCACATAGACACAGGGAGAATGTACAAACTCCACACAGACAGTCACCCAAGACTGAAATTGAACTCAGGTCCTTGACACTGTGAGGCAGCAGTGCTAACCTCTGAGCCAAGGTGCAGATAAAAGATTTCTGCAGAGTATTTAGCTTGGAAAACAATGATCAGATTCAGGACCAAATGGACCTTTATCACCAGGTGCCTCTGAGCTGCCAGGCAAGGGCTAGGATAAATGGAAATGTAATCAAGAAATGGAAAAGACCCTTTGTCTGTTTATCGCTCTCTCAACCTCAAAAGGCAATGCCTGGTGAAAATGGAGCCTTGAACAAAAACCATTGAGAGCTCAAGATCTGCAAATGTGGAACAGTGAAATGTTAATGTCATACCTACCACACGTGCCAGCAGCTGCTGTGGCAAAAACAGTGCCGTTGCTTCAACCGAATAGTCATGCCTGAATGTCAAAGGGGACCAGTCCTTAGTGGGGTCCTCATTCCTGAAGAAGGGTTTATGCCCGAAACGTCGATTCTCCTGTTCCTTTGAAGCTGCCTGACCTGCTGCGCTTTTCCAGCAACACATTTTTAAGCTCTGATCTCCAGCATCTGCAGTCCTCACTTTCTCCTAGTTGTTTTTTCAGAGGGACTACAGTCAATCAGGAGGAATAACCAGTCAGTCTTTTGACTTTTTGATTCCACCCAAAGGGTTATGCGTGCTCAGGTAAGGATCCATCAGTCTGGGATAATAAGGCCATCAGTTAGGGTGCTGTAGAGACATCTTGTGGGTGCTGGGCCAACTTTTCTTGTAATGAAACAAACGGAGGGACTGACTGTGATGACATTGGATGAAAGAGCAATGAGCAGTGATGCAGGAGCAGGGGAGGTGATAGGATTTCCCCATGAGTGAGTAGGAAGCAGAGAGTACACAGAGCTGGTAGTTTGCGAGGATAACGTGGATGGAAGTTATTGAGTTCACTTGATGAATGCAATAGTGAGATGCAATAGTTCATGAGTCTTGATGAGAAATGTGTGCAGTTAGAGTTAGAGTGAGTGATGGTGCTGTGAGAGTGAGGTAGCATTGAGAAAATTATGCCACTTACAATGCAAAGCTCAGAAGGGGTCACTAACCTACTTGCTAAACTGCAGTACATTGCGTTTCACTCTGGGACGATGTGATAACCTGGGCTGATAACTTGATTTAGACAAGCTGAGGCTGGGGCCAGGGCTTCCTTTGCTGGTCAGCAGGAGAAAACACGGTCATTCTTTCGACCTGACCATCCAGCAGCACCTCATGTTGGTGAAGTGAGGAGCTAACACACCTCTCTGTTCACTGTCCTCAGAGTTATTGGCTGAACAGCTCAGTGTGAAGACCTGTTCCTGGTCTCCAGCATCAGAATGGCAGGGGAGCTGGGATTTAAATATAGTGCCAGCCGTGTGAGTTTCACAAAGTCCCAGCATCAGTGAGCGCTTCTGTCTCTCCTGCTGCACCATTCCCTGAGATAGGAGCTGAAGAGATGTGAGAAAAGTCAACATGGGCAATGACAAACTGAGCATCACAAATCTCACTCAAAAAATATTTTGAGAAGTTTCATCCATATTTGAGGTGACTGATCACGGTGTTAAAGAAAGAAGGAGCTAATCACCCTCCTCATCTATTTGTAACACTGTACATAAAATCCTATGAAAGGTTGGTTAACACTTGAGCCTCCAGTATCAAGGATTGATGTACAGCTGATGATTTGATCAAGGTCTTAATAACGTATAATCATTAACCTTGGAAAGAACACCTACTTCACTTCTAACAAATCTTTGTAGTCTGCAAAATAGATTTGGCTTCCTTTGTAATGTAATGTTGTCGGCACTCCCTCACCTCAGATTTACTAAACAGACCAAGTGTCAAACTAATTTCTCATTTTGTCAGATCTAGTTTGCTGCAAGATCTTTGTTCATCAACCCCAGATTTTGCTGGAGCTGGAGATCACCTGGTGTCTGCTGTAATTTAGATATGCTCATGGTGAATTTAGCTCAAAGCATGTTTGCTCACCGAAGTATTGAAAGTAAATGCTGATAAAGATGCAGTGAGGGAACCATTTTTTATGGCTCGTCCCCTTAAATTTCTGATTGATCATTACCCCTAGGATGCTAATGGTGAAGGAGTAGGGAGGGTGAGTAATAGGTGGTGAGGTGGTCAAGGGAAGGGGATTATATTCTCCAGTGTTTGTGATGACATTGGCTGACATTAGTGCATTGCTAATGTTACATGCCACTCATCAGCTCAAGCTTCAATGTTGTCCAGACTTTCTCCCAGACATTGCTTCATACAGACACAGGCTTTTGGATTATCTCAGGAACTGTGAATGGAATTGTACGCAGAGCAATCAACAACAAATATTCTCATCTGACTGCACAATAGAGTGAAGATTATTGATGAAGCAATTGAAGGTAGATTGGGCCTAGCCGCGCTATGCTAAGGAGCTAGGGTGAGGGGCTGTTATGGCGCAGTGGTCGTGTCTCTAACTCGCAGCCAGGTGGCTTGGCTTCAAATCCCTCCTTTCCAGAGTTGTGTAATGTTATCTCCGAACAGGTTGATTAGAAAGTATCTATCCTGACCAACTAGGGATCATGTGATGCAGTGGTAGTGTCCTCTGAGCCAGGAGGCCCAAGTTCAAATCCCACTTCCTCCTGAGGTGTGTTGTAATGCCTGTAAGAGGTTGGTTAGAAAATATCCATTCTGAGAAACTCATGCAGCGATTCACCACAGGGAAAGCATTCCAACAGTAAAGCAGACCAATGTGATGCCATTTTTCGTACATGTATTGTGGAGCATGCAACTTTTTCTTCAACTCCCCTCTAGACCTCTTGCCTTTCACCTTAAAAATATGCCCGTTTGTTATTGATCTTTCAGCTGCTTTCTATTCACTCTGGCTCATAATATTATTCATCTCAATGAGGGATCACCTCAGCTTTGTCTACTCCAAAAACTAAGCTAATCCAGCTTCTCTTCATAGCTAAAATATTTCATCCCAGGCAACATCTTTTAATTTCACTCCTTCTAGTCCACTTAACTCCTTCCTATAATGTGGCAACCAGAACTGTTCACAGTCCTCCAAGTAGCCTAACCAAGTGTGTTCTGTACAGGTCCTAAATAACCTCCTGCCTGTTCTTATAATATATGCCTCGACTGATAAAGGCAAGTGTCCTGTATGCCTTAACAACATTATGAGCCAACCCTGCTACCTTCCCGCATTTGTGAACAAGCATCCTAAGATCCTTCTATATGTTTGAACTTCCTAGTGTCCTGCCATTTATTGAGTATCCCCTTGTGTTATTACTTCTTCCAAAATGTATCACCTCACCTAATCAGGGTTAAATTTCACCTGCCATTGAGCTGCCTATCTGACAAATCCTTTTATATTCCCCTGTAACCCTGTAACCTTCTTCTTTTTTGTCCACCATCGCCAAATCTTCATATCATCCACACACTAACTGATCATGCTCCCCACATTCCCATCAACATTGTTTATTTGTTGATGACAAAAGCCTTCTGCCTGCCAACAACAACTAAGCACTACTGTGGGTGTGAAAAATATTGCCAGAAGCCTTCATAACTCCATAAGTTGAATGAGGTGTGTTTTGCTTTGCAGTAAAAAAAACTGGAGAAAGCCAATTTGTCTGTCCCCACCAAGTGATTCACCTCCTGACTCCCCATAGCTGCTTCAGCATCTACAAGGCACAAGTCAGGTGTGTGACAGAATACTCCCCACTTGCCTGGAAAGGTGTAGCTTCAACAACAAGACTCAAGAAACTTGACACCATCCAGGACAATGGATCCCATTCATTGGCACCACATCCACAAATGTTCACTCCCGCCACCATTGATGCTAAGCAAGATCATTGTGTACTACCTACAAGATGCACTGCAGAAATTCCCCAAGGATCCTTTAGATAGCGTCTTGCAAACCCACCATCATTACCATCTAGAAGGACAAAAGCACCAAAATGTCAGAACACCACCCCCTGCAAGTTCCCTTCTGACCTACTCACCACCCTAACTTGGAAATACATCGCCTGTTCATTCTGTTTCACTGTGTCAAATTGTCACTATACCTTCCCTTGTGGCATTGTGGATGTACCAACGCCAAATAGACTGCAGCAGTATAAGGCAGCTCACCGGCACCTTCTCAGGGGCACCTAGCAACTGATATTGAATGCTGCCCCAACCAATGATGTCCCTATCCCATGAGTGAATGTAGGAGATTCAATTGCCAAGTTGTTCCTGGAATTGATATTTAAAAGGATGCAGCTCCATTAGAGTAAGCTTATGGTCAGTCATTTCTTGCTTGTAGGTGCTTTTAAGTCAAATATTTGTATAATACCTTCGTGGAATAAGTTTAAGGACAGCAGGAACTGTTACACCCAATAAGTTTGATGTGAATTGCTATGTGTGAGGATGCTTTTGACATACACATAAACTCCATCCTGGGGCCTTAAAAAATGTAACCAATGAAGATTCAATGGTGTTAGTCTTAAAAATTCAGGGAAAGTTCCGTCAGACTGGAAAGTAGCAAACTTAACTGTTCTATTCAAGAAAGGAAGGGTGCAGAAAATAAGAAACAATAGGCAGTTAACATGAGCACTCTCTTGGGGAAAGTATTAGAATCAATTATTAAAGAAGTTATAGCTGGACACTTTAAAAAAAGTCAAGGTGATCAGGAAGAGTCAACATGGTTTTATGAAAGGGAGATCATGTCTAACCATTTTATAGGAGTTCTTTGAAGGAATATATTGTTATAGTCAGTAGAAAAAGAAATGGAATAAGTTGGTAAAACTCTCCTCGGTGGGAAGAAGACTTAGAAGAAATTTGATCAGGGTTTTCAAAATCATTAGTGGGCTGTACAGAGTAGATAGGGACAAGTTGTTGCCACTCATTAAAGATAAACAAACAAGAGAACATTGATTTAAAGTTGTGTGCCAATGAAGCAAGGATGATGTGAGAAAAAGCCTTTTCCCTCACCCTTAACAATTTCTCCTTTGAATCCTCCCACTTCCTCCAGACCAAAGGGGTAGCCATGGGCACACGTATGGGCCCCAGCTATGCCTGTCTCTTTGTTGGCTACGTAGAGCAGTTGATCTTCCATAATTACACCGGCACCACTCCCCACCTCTTCCTCCGCTACATTGATGACTGCATTGGCGCCACCTCGTGCTCCCGCGAGGAGGTCGAGCAATTCATCAACTTCACCAACACATTCCACCCTGACCTTAAATTTACCTGGACCATCTCTGACACCTCCCTCCCCCTCCTGGACCTCTCCATCTCCATCAGTAACGACCGACTTGACACTGACATTTTATACAAACCCACCGACTCCCACAGCTACCTGGATTACACCACTTCATACCCTATCTCTTGCAAAAATGCCATCCGTATTCCCAA
>NC_057733.1:20145549-20200865 GCF_004010195.1 Chiloscyllium plagiosum
CATGGACATGGAGGTCCTGGGCCTCCTTCACCGCCGCTCCCTCACCACCAGATGCCTGGAGGAAGAACGCCTCATCTTCTGCCTCGGAACACTTCAACCCCAGGGCATCAATGTGGATTTTAACAGTTTCCTCATTTCCCCTTCCCCCACCTCATCCTAGCTTCTAACCTCCAGCAACTCGATCCCCTGACCTGTCCGGACTTGTCCGACCTGCCCAGCTCCTTTTCCACCTATCCACTCCACCCTCTCCTCCCTGACCTATCACCTTCATCTCCTTCCCCACTGACCTATTGTACTCTATGCTACTCTATCCCCACCCCCACTCTCCTCTAGCTTATCTCTCCACGCTTCAGGTTCTCTGCCTTTATTCCTCATGAAGGGCTTTTGCCCGAAACGTCGATTTTGCCTGTCCTTGGATGTTGCCTGAATTGCTGTGCTCTTCCAGCACCACTGATCCAGAATCTGGTTTCCAGCATCTGCAGTCATTGTTTTTACCTTGGAAATCTGGTGAAGCAGGTTCAATTGTGGCATTTAACAGAGCATTGGATGATTACTTAGAATGAAATGGTGTGCAGCGACAGAGGACAGAAGGTGGTTGCAGATCCATATTGGTGGGTTAAGAACATGGGAACAAAATTTGGCAGGTGGCGTTTATTGTGGGGAAATATGAAGTTGTTCTCTTTGATAGGAAGAATTATAAAGCAGAATCTTACTTAAATGGAAAATAACTGCAGAATTCTGAAGGAAAGAGGGCTCTAGATTTTGAAGTGCATATGTCACAAAATATTAATATGCTGGAAATGTAAATAACTAAGAAAGTTAATGGAATGCTAGTCTCTATTACAAGAGGAATTAAACATGAAAGTAAGGTTGTCATGGTATGGAGGTGCCAGTGTTGGACTGGGATGTACAAAGTTAAAAAAACACATAACACTAGATTATAGTCCAACAGGTTTCTTTGGAAGCACTAGCTTTTGGAGTGCTGCTCCTTCAGGTAGTTGTGGAGTAACAACCACCTGATGAAGGAGTAGCACTCAAAAAGCTAGTGCTTCCAAATAAACCTGTTGGACTATAACCTGATGTTATGAAAGTAAGATTGTTATGCTTGAATTCCACAGGGCATTAGTGAGACCACATCTCAAATACTGTGTGCAGTTTTGGGTTCCTTCTTTAAGAAAAGGTATAAATGTGTTGGAGGTAGGTCAGAGGAGGTTTACCAGATTGATACCTGGAATGAGAAGGTTGTCTTAGAAAAGGTTATCCAGACTCAGCTTTTTCCACAGAACTTTAGTAGAGCGCGAGGTGACTTGATTAAAGTGAATATGATCCTGATTGGTCTTGACAAGGCAGACCTGGAAAGGATATTTCCTTTTGTGCATCAGTCCAGAACCAGGGGGTCATTGTTTTTAAATTAGGGGTCATCCGTTTAAATGAGGACTGTTTTTGTCTTTCAGAGAGTTAGGTTACTTTGGAATAGTCTGCTGCAGAAGTCAATGGGTGCAACATCATTGAATATTTTACAAAGATAGTTGGGCTCTTTTTTGGCAAGAAAATGAAAGGTTATCGGGGGAGATGGAATTCGAGACAGAAACAGATTAGCCGTGATTTTATTTGAATAATGGAGCAGGCTCAAGGGGTTAAGTGGCCTACCTATGCTCTTCATTCATATGTTGGTGTAAGGCTCCCAATCTGGAAGAAAAGCAGAAGTATGGAAAGCAACAAGGTGCCATGATGTTAGAGATCCTCTACTGATTAGATTATCTGGTTATACTCACCCCAGTAAGATTTTTTTTCCACCAGATCCACAATCCTAACTCCAGCCCTAAATATAAACAACACTGGGAGAAACTAGAGATAGAATCCTGATTCTAGTTACTTTTTTCTCAAACATGAGTTTAATGAATCCAAAGATTAATGCTAAAGATCAACTCTAAAGATTCCTCAACAAACAATCCTCAATCCTCCTGCCCAGTTGTTACACCTTTCTACCAGCTCCTTTGATTCCAGGCAAATGGACATGGACAAGACTGAAAACATTATTTCTGCTACTCATCATTAACAACAACAGTTGATCAGAGATTTATAAGACTCTGAGTGTAATGGGCTATGACAGGAAATTTGGGAGAATTGCATGTGAATTTCAGGGAGACCTTTCTCAATGTTGGAAACAACAAATTGTGTTTTCCAACAGTGTTCCAGATGTCAGGATGAGATTCTGGCCAGTGAGCAGCACAAAGGGGGATTATTATTTGTAATTCTCCTCATTAATAATGAATCTCACCTCATTACCAAGCAGTTTCCTGTTCCACCATGTGCTGGACAGAAACTAGACATCGAGAATTCCCAACATGAAAGTCAGAGTGGGTGCCCATCTCGCTGCTTGCTCCTCTGAATCGTCATCTTGGACACCCGGCGCATCATCTCAGGGCAGATGCCAGGACATCAACATACACACTCCATCTCCATAGACTTATGAAAATGTGGATGTACTGTACCTTTCAGAGATTTAGAAGCTAGCAGAACAGCCTGACAGCATGAAGTGTTCTCAATAAGGTAACAATATAACACTTGGTCAAAAGTTAGATTAGCTGGGTGGCCTGGAGATGACAAAACAGATTTGAATTCAGCCAATCAATTTATACCCCAAAAATACCAAATTCCAATCAAGTTTAATTTAGTATATTGACAATCTTAAAAGCCAATGACACAATCCGATGTTTTGGGGGTATAAGACCATGGAAAATTGAACAGTTGGGAGGAGAACTACCACACCACTAGCATGTATAGACGGCCCAAAAAATAGTTCACTTAAAGGTACCTTAATCGATCAGTGACCTGTGAAACAGAAATCCTTATGAAGAAGAAAAGAAGACCAAGCAATAGAAGATTTGACATCTGGCTGGATTTGAAAACTTGAAATTTTGGTAAACCTTAATTAGGGATTTTATCCGACTGGTATTATAGAAGGGAATGTAAAGGATAGGTTAGATGAAGAAATTGTAAGTAGTTGTTAGTTAATTATTCTCTGTTATACTTTAAGAAATAAAGTTGTTAACTTTTACTTTAAATAGTTCTTGGCCTCTCGAAGTATCACAAATTACTGCACAGGATAAATCTTTTCTGTGTTGCTGGTTTAAATTAAACAGGAGGGTTTACCCTGTGTCATAACAATAGACACTGCCATCAGACAAATGCCAACTTCTCCACGCTGACATGGCACACCTCTGATCGACTTATTGTACACAATGGCTCTGTGATGCTGAATTTTGGGGCATACCAACAACTATCAAGACGGCATTAGACGATTAGTTAGATGGGACTGGTGTGCAGGAATATGGGGAAAGGCAAGAGATTGACAGCAGGGGATAGACCAAATGTTGTCCTAATGGGCTGAATGGCCTCATCTGCACTGTAATAATTCTGTGATCGTTGGAATGCTGCAGCGAGCACAATTTCCATGTAAGGCTAGGCAGCAGCTCACTGATTTGACAAGGCTGCATTAAGGGATTGTTCATTTCTTCTCTTTGTGCTCATTCACTGAGTACCTATCTGGCTGCTCACAGCATTGCTGACTTGTCTTACATTTTTGTATGTTGCCCGCTTAGCTGGCAGAACTGTTTCATTGCCTTGCCGTTTAGAGCAGATACAAAACCAGGCAGCTGGACTTGCTGATTCGTTCCTGATGAAGGGTTTTTGCCTGAAACGTTGCTTTTCCTGCTCCTCGGATGCTGCCTGACCTGATGTGCTTTTTCACCACTCTAAACTAGACTCTGATCTCCAGCATCTGCAATCCTCACTTTTGCCTAGCTGGACTTGCTGGTCAGCTGCTACAGTCAGGGGTTTGGACATGTTACTGCAAGACTCAATGCTACGTCAATGTCATACCTGCCCCATGTATCGACATTTTACATGACAAACACAATGGATGTGCTGCAAGCAAATGGCCATGTCTTAAAGTTTAGAGGGAGCAGTCCACACTGCAGACCAGGGAAGCACCTGTCAGTCAAGGAGTCCTGGGTCAGTAAGTCAAGGTCGAGATGACCATACTCGTGTGTCCACACCTCTGCAGTTTGGAGGTGAGGAGCTGAATGTTGAGCACCCTACCACCTATCCTGCCCCTTCCAGTCCTGTTATGGCCCATTTTCTCCTAGATTGAGAGAAAGGAACTGATTAATATAAAGAAAATGGCTGCCGCATCTATAAGTGGTGCTACAGGCAGGAAAAGAGCGGTGACATGACCCCAGTGAGTGAAAATGCAGTGCAGAGGCCATGAATTTGCTTACTTCTTTCTTTGCCTATCTTAATAATTCTGTATATCACTTTTCCAATGTCCTCCAAGCTTTTCCTGACCTTCATATTTTTCACATGTAACTATTCCTACACCAATCCCTGCTTGACCCATCAATTCCATTTGTTCTGAGGCATTGACAATGATATGGATCTGTATGAAAGCTTCACACACAAATCCATTGATGGTCTCACCTCACTTGTATCCCAGCATTGCTGTATGCCCCATCCCAAATCCTCTGGTGCTTGGATATTGTTCATCTGGTATATCCTGCTATCAAACTCTGCTCCACCTTTAGCAGCAGAACCATAAGCCACTTTGCCCTGGTGCTTCGGAAACATTTAACTCTCCCTCTTCCTCTTTAACTCCCTCATCATGTCTGAATACCTTCCGTCTGCCAGGTATTTGACCTTCCTTATCTTCCTTGTCTCAAGTTCACTGCTCAAAGAAAGTTCTGACCCCCTTGTGCTCTGACACCCTACCCACTTGGCACCCTACACACCAGGCAGTCTAACCTGGCACCTTTCCCCCACCCACTTGGCACTATCCTCTTGGCACCAACATCTCCACAACAGATAGAACACAGAGGCAGGTCCCGATTCAACCACTACATACACTTGGCACCAATTTGATCCAGCACCAGCCTTTCAGCCAATTACTTGCCCAGAGTTACTATGGCAACATACACATTTTACAAGCTTTCTGAGGCTAAAGCTTTGGATATTGAATATAGAGTCTCCATTATCTATCCATTACATGGCTGACCAGGAAATTCTCCCATTCTTACTACCTGCTGTTGGTTTATATTGGAAGAATTTATAATTTGATCGACTATTTGGCTGGATTATGAATGCATCTTCCATGGCCAGGGAAAGCATCTTGAATCTGGAGCTTCTGGCTCAGAGGCAGGGGCACTAATCATTGTGTCAAAATAACCTAGGACCTATAACTTCCATGAAACAAATCTAAATATTTTTTCCTTCATTGAACCCCAATAAACATGTTCCAAATTAAAGATGGCACACAGATGATGATTATGATGTTATATCTGAATGTCAGAATATTGAGAACTTAATTGTTCATCAGAAGTCATTAATTAAATTAATACATCAGCTGGATTTTCCAAGGAATGATAGTCTCACACATATTGCTGCCCAAATCTTTATTTAATGAATCAAGAGGTCTCCAAATTTCTGATAGTGGAATCCAATGAGTGCTCCTTCAACAATACGGAATCACGTTTCCACTCTAACAAGTCCCTTGAAGCATGGAACAGTCAGGAGAAGGATAACTTTGTTCTTTTATTGCTGCACACTGTTGCTGTATTCTGTAACTTAAACATCCAGAATCCACAGGCAACCGCTTTGACAGCTCCTGTGAATGGGTTAGCAATTAAGAAATTTGCAAGGTTAAGGTTCCAATAAGATAGGGTGTCAAGTGGGTAGGGTGAAAGGTACCAGGTTAGGGTACCTGGTGTATAGGATGCCAAGTGGGTATGATGCTGTGGGTAGGACATTAGGTGCCCATGTGGGTAGGGTATCAAAGCAAAAGGTGGCAAGGGGACAGATAAATGATACTGTATTCATGGTAGGTCAGGGTGAGTGGGAGATGTTGTGCCTGGTGGGGGTGTTGGTTCCCATGGCATGGCAATGGGGTTTGGGTCCAGCAGTGGAGGAAGAGATGTCACATGTCTGCCAAAAGAGGAAGGGAGATCGAGAGTTGGCAGAGCACGGTGGCAGGGCATGGAAGGGTCGGATCTTGGGGAGCTGAGGTCAGGTCGTGTGCGTAGTGGTGGGTATCTGGCAGGGATGAGTGTGTGGAGGGATGTGGGGGGTGAGGAAGCAGGTTCTCAGTTTATTGGTAGGAGACTGCCAGATCTTGATTGTGGTGGTGTTGTGTCCCTGGGAAAACAGTAGTGTGTCTGGACAGGATTTGTGCAGTTTAAGGGGTGTTTCAGACGTGTAACTGAGGTGTGTGTTGTAGGTTGGACATTAGTTGAATTGTTATCCAGGAGTTAGACTAGGTTTTTTAATAATCTAACTTCTTATGAGTAACTATTCATCTGATATAAATCGCTACTTTTGGAGGTCCAGGTATTGAGGAATTACCCAGCAGAATCTTCATGGGAAATTCCTTTAGGGTGTGCTACGAATGGGATTCAGAGTCCCCATATTTATGCTTCAGAAGCGATTATTTGGCCATTGGAAATCTCAGGATTATTTATGTTCCACTTTAGATTAAAAAAAAGTGTAACCCACAATTTGCACTAGATGGCGCTCGCATCCCTTTTAATAATTGATACTGTTGATGTCTGGACTGTAGGGAGCAATAGAAAATTATCAAACCGCCAGTGATATTTTAACCAGTGCTTGTATCCAGTGTCTGTATGCAATTTACTCTTTATTTAAAAATTAAACAAGTCAAATAATCTGACAATTCAAGTTTTTATTACTAAATTCCTGCTTAGTTACATCATTACATTGTTACGTGCATTTCAGATTAAATGTTTGGATGACTTGTTTTATTACAACTCAAAATACTTATATTTTGTGGAATATAGGCGTGCGTCACCTCTTCTTTGAATAATTTGTGGAGTGTCGACTGGTTGGTCCAACATTTATTGCCCATCTCTACATGCCCTTGAGAAGGTGATGGTGAGTGGTCACCTTGAACCATTGCAGTCAAGATAGCTCTAGCTGGGTGAATAGGCTTTGTGGAGTCGGGGCTGAGTTATTTGCTACAGGATTCCCACCTTCTGTCCTGGTCCTGTAGCCACAGTTTAGGATCATAGAACCATAGAATCATATGGTACAAATAAGGCCCTTGGCCCAATGAGTCTGTACTGTCAAAAATACAAGACTACCTTCACTAGTCCCACTTTCCCGCGTCTGATATTTATTAGTATTTATTTAGCTAGTCCATTTCAGTTTTTGGTTAAAGGTAACCCCTCAGGATGTTACTAGTGGGGATTCAACGATTGTAATGCAATCAAATATTAGGGTGCAATGATTAGATTCTCTGTTGTTGGAGGTGATCATTATCTAGTTCTTGTGTCGCATGAATAGCCCAAGCCTGAATAATGTCTAGAATTTGCTGCATCTGGACTTGGACTGCTTCAGTATCTGAGGAGCCACAAATGGTGCTGAACTTGTGCAATCATCAGTGAACATCCCCACTTCTGACCTTATGATGGAGGGAAGGTCATTGATAAAGCAACTGAAGATGGGTGGGTTTAGGACATTACCCTCAGGAATCTGTGCAGTGACACCTGGAGCTGAGACCTCCAATAACCATAACCACCTTCCTTTGCACCAGCTTTGACACCAACCAGCAGGGAGATTCTCCCAAATGCAATAGTAACACCAGTTTTGCTTGGGTTCCTTGAAGCTACCATCAGCTTTGATAATAAAGATATTTACACAGATCTCACCTCTGGAATTCAGCTCTCTTATTCATGCTTGGAGTAAGGCTGCACTGAGATCTGGTACTGAGAGATCCCAAACAAAGCATCAGTGAGCAAGTTATTGCTAAACAAGTAGTGCCAAATGTCAAGTCCAAATACAAGTTGAAAAATAAACTTAGATCTGCCTGGCTGTCAAGAAGTTTATTCTCATTAGTGCTAGTGCTCTGATGGTAAAGGTTCAGATTTGAGATTTACCAACATGCACAGTTAGTTTTAAAGTCCAGCTATAAACCGTGTTATACCTGCTGTTTCTGTACTGAATCCATAAATTTGAAAGCAACCTGTATATAGTGAACAACCTCACAGAATATTGTAATTGCTTTTGCGATCATTTTCAACTTGCTTAATTTACTAAAGTGTCAATTTGCCCCAGCCTTCCCACTCTCATGTTTGTGTTAGTATGGTTAAATTCACTTGATCATGTCCCAGGCCACACCAAGGAAGTGCTGCATTGGTCGAGGTGACTTGCTTCAGACCTAAAATGGTTCAGCTGGATGTAAAAATCCCAAACCACTATCTGAAGAAGAGGATGGACATCTCCCAGAGGTTCTGTCTTAGTTCTTCAGTCAACATTAAGAAAGAAGTCATCGAGTTTTTGCTCACTATTGTTTATGCCTCAGGCATCTTTTCAGTATGTAAATTGGCTGACACATTGACCTTTAACACTGTCAACTGTATTCCATAGTAAAGTGTTTTGTTAGCTGTGCAGAACTTTAGGATGTCAGGAGGGTATACGAAGCATTATCAAAAATTAAGTTTTTTGCTTATTCAATAGAGCTTTATAATGAAAAATTAATTTATTTTCTCAATGCATCTGAACTATTTTAGAAGAATAAGACCACTTACATTAAGTCAGCATTTCCTTAGTATATTTTAGCAAAAATGGACGTTGTTCGTATTGAAGAGTCTGATTCCATTTGAATATGCAAGTAAAAGAGAAAACTTAGTATGAAATTGGACAGTTCCGTGATCAATGCTTCCACTTGTATTTTTGGTTACAATTTGGTGACAAAGTATAGATTTCAAAAGATTGCATTTCAAAGCTCTTTCCGAAAGCAGACTATAAATTAGTACAGTTATCTGACCAGTCAATGGCAATACCATGGGATTTCAGCACTGTCTTAGGCCGTTCTATGGTGCCCATAGAGGAAACAAAATTGTCACACAAAGCGTGAGACTATGATTGTCATGCGTACTTGTTTTATACAAAACTGCAATAGATTGTGTCAGACAAGCTTAGAATTAGAATTCCTACAGTGTGGAAACAGACCCTTTGGCCCAACAAGTCCACATCCACCCTCCGAAGAGTAACCCACCCAGACCCGTTCCCTTCTCCTACATTTTCCCCTAACTAATGCACCTAACCTACACATCCTGAACACTATGGACAACTTAGCATGGCCAATTCACCTGCCCTGCACATCTTTGTATTGTAGAAGGAAACCCATGCAGACACAGAGAGAACTTGCAAACTCCACACAGGCAGTCACCCAAAGGCGGAATTTAACCCAGGTCCCTGGCACTGTGAGGCAGCAGTGCTAACCACTGAGCCACAGTGCCTCTTCATTTTATAGCACTCAGCTCAGAGACAAAATGTTGTGGGTTCAATTGTCCTGTAATACTGAACTCTCTTGTGCTGTGCTGTGCTGTGCTGTAGTAATACTTCAAATCACACATCATTGATTTTATGCCAATTGGGATGTCCAGTGGTCCTGAAAGAATTACTTAAAGGGAAGTAATTATTAAAATTGAACAAGCTTCTCACTACTGAAATTACATTGAAAATGTTATCTGTCTTAGGCTTTCACTTTTCCTAGTCTTGTACTTGAGGGTTCTGAAAGAATCGGCTCTGTACCCGTTACTGCAAATATGTACATGGTGGAACAACCTGAATAAGGCAGGCATTTGTCTTTCATTGGCCACCCCAAGAGTTTGGTTGACACTGATGGCTCCTATGTATTTGTTGCTCAGTAAAGACAAGTGACTGATATTCAGAGAAACAGATCCTTATTCCCACGCCCTGTACACCCTCTTCAGAGGTTGTCCCTTCACACAATCACCCTGGAGCAACATGCTGCTCAACTGCTTGGCTCAACGCCCAGTGGCAACACCTTTGGATTCTATTCAGTCTCAATATCTAAAGATGTTGGTTGTTGGTTTTGTTTTGTGATATTGCCAACAAAACAAGAATGATTTTTTTTTCATACATCAGCATTTGCAATACAGTCAATTGACATAATTAATTAAAAATCAAAACAAACCTTTCCAAAATCAATGGGAGATTCCGGGTCATAGATATTTGGATACAGAAGTGAAGACTTGAATGGCACTGTACCAAATGGATCAGGTAGTACAGTGAATTCAAGACACGCCCACAGAATCTGTCAAAATTAAACTGCTGCAGTAACTTATATAAGGTCATGGTTTTGGAAGAGTCAATGATGAAGTTGCATAACCTTTATGCAATCTGTATTTGAATAGAGAACTGGTTATTCTTGCATGTTGTTCGAAAAGAGATGGATATGACATACTGGCTTCTCCTGTGTATACGGACCTGTTCGGATAAGGAGGAATGTGATGGGCACGTGAAAGTGCTCAAGAATGTCCTCATAAGAACAGGGTACAATGCTCAACTCATCGGCCGCTAGTTCCAACGTGCCACAGCGAGCAACCATAATGACCTCCTCAGGAGACAGACACGGACTGCAACAGATAGGGGCCTGTCGTTGTCGGTACTTCCCGGGAGCTGAACGACTATGCCATGTTGTACGCAGCCTTCAACACATTATCAATGAGAATAAGCACCTCGCCAAGACCTTCACCAAGCCTCCACTTCTCACTTTTAAGCAACCACCAAACCTTAAACAGATCATTGTTTGCAGCAAACTACCCAGCCTTCAGGATAACAACACCATTAAACCCTGTCTTGGCAGCCTCTGCAAAACGTGTCAGATTATCAACACGGGTAACACCATGACACAGGGGGACACCTCCCACCACGTACACAGCAAGTACTCGTAACTCAGCTAACGTTGTCTATCTCATATGTTACAGGTGTGGTACATTGGCGAGACCGAGCAGAGGCTACGACAATGGATGAATGGGCACCGTGCAACAATCACCAGACAGGGATGTTCCATCCCAGTCGAGGAACGCTTCAGGGGTCCAGGATGTTTGGCCTCAGATCTTCGGGTGAACATCTTCTAAGGTGGACTTCAGGACAAGCAACAACGCAGAGTGGCTGAACAGAGGCTGATAGCAAAGTTCGGTACCCATGGGAATGGCCTCAACCGGGACCTTGGGTTCATGTCACACTACAGGTGACCCCACTGCACTAAACCCTCTCTCTCACACCCATACACTCCTACATAATCACACACCCACAGACCGTCTCTCTCATATGCACAAACATACAAACCCCACACTCATACCGTCTCACAGACATATACTCCACACACTCACACACATACTTAACCAAACTTGTACATACACTCCATTATGTGCACTCACACCCACACCCACATACTCACATGCATACTCACTCTGCTGCTCCTACATGTGCACAGATATAAGTTTACGGGATACATTTATCTTTGCAGAATTGAATTTTATTTTGCTCAAAAACTGCACGAATCCATGTAAAACTCTATAAAACTCTACAGAAGATTTGTCAGTCTGACAGAGCATTAGGACACAGACAGACTTCACATCTATTGTTTAAAAAGCTGAACTATCTTGAGAATGTAATTTAAAAGAAGTTCAGAGATTTACTTATCAAGGAGCATATCCCATATCCCATTCTAAAAGAGGAAAGATTTAATCTAAAATTGTTTAATGTATCACATCTCTGTGACACTGGACTCTTTTGGCTAAAAGTTCTGCGATCATGATCTGATACTCCTCAACCACCTGATGAAGGAATGGTGCTCTGAAAGCTAGTGCTTCAAATAAATCTGTTGGACTATAATCTGGTGTTGTGTGATTTTTAATTTTATCCTTGTGTTTTGATTATGTCTAACTAACTAATTTTCATTGAACCTTTTGCTATCAAGCAAAAAGAAACCCTCTACCTTGTTAAGCAACATGAGTGTCTCTTCCGGTTAACACTGTACAGAAACAATGTTTTATTCGAAACTAATAAGTTTCATTTGCAATGTTGCCTTTTGTAACTGTGCACTTCATGGGCTGCCAATCCACATTTTTCTTTAATGTGGTTGATTAGTTTTCTTCTAAAATAACAGAAATGAGAATTAGTATCAGAGAAATATACACCCAGCCACAAACTACTGGTGGTCGCTACCTTAAATTACCTCAGCATCTGTCACAGTCATTACTATACCTCACTTTGTGGGTATTGTTTACTAAAACTCAATACTTTCTGCTAGGGGGTCTTCATGGCTCACAGATACTTTGGGCAGGACATTCCACATAGTCTAATGAGATACAATGCAAAATATTCTTCCTTTTTTCCTTCTCTGCCATCCCTCTGCCACACTGTCAAGATGCTGGGACCTGAAGCACAATGCAGTTGGATGGACAAATGATTGCCAATCTGAGCAATAAATAGCAAGCTCCTACCCTAACCCATTATCTAATTATATCCTAATCCTACTCCAAACCTTAACCTTAAACTTACCCAACCCATTACCCTACCTTGACCCATACCTTAACCCGACCCATTACCATAACCCGACTCATTACCCTAACCCGACCCATTACCCTAACCGTTTTCCTAATCCTAACCCTAATCCTAATTCTGATCCTAACCTTAGCCTAACCCTTACTCCAACCCTAACATTGCCTCAATATGGCTGCGCTGCCACATCACAATAAAAGCTTGTTTAAGAACCGGTCGTACAAAAATTCTGTAACGTGACATAAATTTGAGAAAATTGTTTTAAAAGGTTTAAGTGCATACAGTTTTATATAAACTTAGATAAGTAACATCAAAATCAAGTTCAATGGAATAACTTAGACCATCAGATAAATCCTCTGAAATCATATTGTCTTCATTCTAAAATCTTGAAGATCTTCCAATGTCATTGGCCTGAACGTTTTAAATATTTGCAAACTAACTCTGGAGGTTTTTACTTATATTTTACTTTTGTATTTTAGCATGATAGAGAAAAAACAATTGAAACAAATTCTCATGGAACTGAATCTGAAGTTCTACTGGAAAACCATTCTGTAAAATTTAGTATCTCACTGTGCTATCCAACATCCCTGATACACAAAATATCTTTGTATAAAGTTTAGTGCAATATTTGGCCACATAGCTGCACAGTCAGGGAAGGGAGTGTGTGAAACTTTACTGCTTGCATGCACTTCTTTTTGAAGTTTTGGGTTGATACATTTTGAGGTGTAGCTGTTGCTGTTTGTCAGTGCCAGAGGTATCACGGAGGTTTCTGATAGGGCAACAACAGAATGTAAATGTTAAATTCATGTCATTAACAGATTCATTTATTTTAGATAAATCTGTCTTTTAATCATTGGAGAATAGACATTCAATTTTCATAGAAGAAAGTCACCATGCTGAATTGATTGGTCACTGATCAGTAGCAAAATATTTCACATGTGCAGTGTGAACTTTGCAGACCTGGCCAAAATCAGGTCCAATCGTGTTCGATCAGATGATCTCAATCTCTAAGTTGAAGTTTTGAGACCCCCTGAGACAGAAACAAAGGTAGCTGGGGGGAATGGCTGAATTATACAGTGCAGGTCGTGTGCCAGTTTCAGGGCAATCCAATTCTGCCCCCAATTCAGGCTGATTACGATGTTTAAGATGTTCATTAAGAGCTAAAAGAAAAGTAAAAGTAGAATTTAAAAAATTTTCAAAGACATTAGGTTCAAAACATTTGTGTGTGAAATAACTCCACAGATGCCAGAACCTCAGTTTATAGATGAAATACTGACAATAAGATTTCACATTTTAAGAGTTAACAGAAGTGCTAATGATTAAATATTTTCCTGTAGATAATTTATATTTTAAACCATAGATCAAAACTTTCTCCCTTCTAATACAACTGATAAACCCACTTCACAGGTATTATTTATATTGCTCCTTAAGTACTCTTTCAATTCACTAAGTTCCATTCCAAATTGATTATTAGCTCCTGATCCTTTCCCAGCCTGGTAACTCTAACCACAGAGCTGCCTTTAATCAGTGAGGATCTTCCCTTGTGATTCTCCCTTTAGCATGCATGAGGCAATCTTTAAGCCTCCTTTCAAATCCTCATGCGTTTGGCTTTTCAATCCAAGTGCAAGCTCCCACCTGCATTACTCCACAATGAATCATGGAGACATTCTCTTCCAGTTACTCACTGTCTCACAGATCCTGGTACACAGTCTGTGTCTCTGACTTTCAGAAGTATCTTAGAAATCCTTTCCTTCTCAAAGCCAGTCTCCATCAGATCATGGAGGAGAAAGTGAGGACTGCAGATGCTGGAGATCAGAGCTGAAAATGTGTTGCTGGAAAAGCGCAGCAGGTCAGGCAGCATCCGAGGAACAGGAGAATCGACGTTTCGGGCATAAGCCCTTCTTCAGGAATGAGGAAAGTGTGTCCAGCAGGCTAAGATAAAAGGTAGGGAGGAGGGACTTGGGGGAGGGCGTTGGAAATGCGATAGGTGGAAGGAGGTCAAGGTGAGGGTGATAGGCCGGAGTGGGGTGGGGGCAGAGAGATCAGGAAGAAGATTGCAGGTTAGGAAGGCGGTGCTGAGTTCGAGGGATTTGACTGAGACAAGGTGGGGGGAGGGGAAATGAGGAAACTGGAAAAATCTGAGTTCATCCCTTGTGGTTGGAGGGTTCCTAGGCGGAAGATGAGGCGCTCTTCCTCCAACCATCGTGTTGCTATGGTCTGGCGATGGAGGAGTCCAAGGACCTGCATGTCCTTGGTGGAGTGGGAGGGGGAGTTGAAGTGTTGAGCCACGGGGTGGTTGGGTTGGTTGACCCAGGTTCAATTCCAGCCTCTGTGTGGAGTTTCACATTCCCCCTGTGCCTTTGTGGGCTTCTTCTGGGTGCTCTGGTTTCCTCCCACAGTCCAAAGATATGCAGATCAGGTGAATTAGCCATGCTAAATTGCCCATGCCGTTAGGCGCATTAGTCAGAGGGAAATGGGTCTGGGTGGGTTACTCTTTGGAGGGTTGGTGTGGACTTGATTGGCCGAAGGGCCTGTTTCTAAATCATAGGGAATCCAATCATAACAAAGGTGTCACTTGCTCATTGCAAAAACCTGTCCAGGGATATTTAATGTGGCGACATTGTTGCCTGGGAGATGTTGAAGACTGCACATGCTGGAAAATCTGAGTCGATAAAATATGGAGCTGGAAAAAGCACAGCAGGTCAAGCAGCATCAGAGGAGAGAAGAGTCAATGTTTTGGGCATGACCATTCATCAGTCCTGCTCCTCTGATGCTGCCTCACCTGCTATGTTTGTTCCAGCTCAACATTTTATCGATGTCATTGCCTTGCTGCTTAGTTCTGGCTGACTATCCTTTTTCCACCTCTCGTACATATATCAGAAGACTTACTGATTGATAATGGACCTGTTTGGGTGCATTGGAACATGCCTTCCATTGCCATCAAGTCCTGAGGTGGGACTTAAACCCAAGGCTTCTAACCCAATGGTGCCACAAGATCTCTTCATTACATACCTAACCATTCATCCTTGAGTCAAAGAAAACAAAAAAAATTGTATTTCAAGTAGCAAGGCTCAGCATAAAATGTAACTGCAGACACTGCTCAGTCTTACATGACAATAACAGCATTCATATTGCTCCTTCAACATACAAGGATGGGTGTAAGTGGTTTGCCTTTGGTGTAATATTGGAATGAAGTGTAGAAAAGCAGCATTATACTTGTCTCATCATATTTTGAAAGATGTGTCCCGTTCCAACCCAACAACAAACACAGCATGAACCATTTTTACGTCAAGAATAATCTGCATTACTGCCCTGTTTGAAGTTATGTAGAATCCTGAATAAGCTTTTTTTAATCTTTGTAACGAAGCAGGATAGTAGAGTAGAAAGACTGACAAAGTGCAGAGCAGTGAGCTTATTGGTAGGTAGTGAATAAATTGATTTTCCCCACTTTAAAGCTGGATTAAGAAAAAGTAAGAATTCTAGCCTGTTTTTTTTTGAAGAAAGAAACAAAATTACTTTTTCTCCTTGGCTTTAATTTAGGTTAAGAGGTTTTTGTTTAATAAAGGTGTGGCCCTGTGTTGCATGGCCTGCAGTATGCAGAAATCTTCCTGGCAGTCTGGATGATCACGTTGACAGTACCATCATATAGACTAGCTTGAGCACTAGGTTTTGGAGCTGAAACATCGGCTTGAGGCACCAGAGTACATCCTCAAGATTGCATGTATAGCATGATTTTAGATATAGTTATCCCATAGCTTAAGGAAGTACAGTCAGGGAAGAAATGGGTGACCATCAGTCAAAAGAAAAGAAGTCGGTATGTAGTCAAGGAAAGCCTAGAGTCCTTCTCACTCAGAACCATTTTTTCTCTGCTGGAAAATGCTGAACGTGGCTGTTCCTGTCTAGAGTTCAGCCAGATTATCGCTACACAAAGTGAAGGAGAAAAAGAGGAAGTGCCTCCTCCCTCTCCAATCTCATTTACAAATTCTAATCAATTATAAAATATTATTTTATTCACTGTGTAACTGCACCAGTCAATTTCTCTGAAGTTAATTTGTTCACTGACTACAGACACAGATACCTAACCAAACTACAACAAAATCTTCAAGAGACTAAATTTATGTTCAAAAAGGAAAAGCTGAATGGATGGTTCAAAGAAAAAAAGCTACAGAAGGTGCAACCTTATGGGAGGTTGAAAAAGGGTGGGGTGAATTAAGCTGAAGTCATTTGTCTTTTGTTGAGCTAGTTGTAATTTGCATCTGAAATAATTCTGCCTATAGTTGAAAGCTGAAAAAAAGATCACAATTTCAGATGAATGGGATCTTTACCTCAATTTCTGAGTCCTCATGTTAAATCTGGATAAAATGCCTATGAGAAGCTTGCATTTTAGGAGTTACAAAAGCTGGTTAATACATCAAAGTCTAAGAAACTAAAGTGGAACTGAAATGTGTTTCACTAGTTGAAAATTAATAAAAAATATGTACTCTCATTTATCTACATCTTTTCCTCTCAAAGAACTTGATGCAATAAATTGTTATTGAGATACAATGGCTGATCTAGATAAACAATGCGACTTCAATCCCTTTTTAACTGGCTTTGAAAAACTGTCTTTTACCTGCACATTATCAGAGAGCTGAGAAATTTATATCAATTCAACATTTAACCATGTTCCTGTTTCTGCATCCTTATTACCTGTTGTGTCCCTTCCATAAGGTAATTCCAATGGGTACTCAGTCAAATCACAGCACACATTTCATGCCAATTGTTTAAATCTATCCCTCTTTAATCATTTCATATTTGTATATTATGGAAATAATTGCATTAATAGAATATCTTTAATGTTGAAAATGTCTCAAGATAGTTCATAGGTGGTGCAAATTGTACAGTGTTTGAAATCTGGAAAATTATAAAAGGTCTTAATACTGTAGATTTTGCATTTGCCTTCTTTTGTGAAAGATAAATGAAAGTGAATGTTTCTGTCTCAGCAAGTGAACAGGAATGACATTAATATCAAGCATATATTTTAATGAATTACTTTTGTTCCTTGGACTGAGTGATCAGTTTCTATTTTAATTTTATTGCATTAAGTACCAAATTTGGAAAGGCTGCTTAGAAATGCATGTATGAAGTGTCTTTTACAACCTTTGAGTGTAATCAACCTTGAAGTGTAACAAAGGAATAGTAGCAGCTCATTTCACCTTCTGCACAATCTGCTTTTGTGAAGTCGGTGCAGGAATAAAAATATTGGCCTTGACACCTAGGACAATCCTCCTACCCTTCTTTACTGGGGCATCATCCTTACATTCACCTGATAGAACAAACACGACTGCACTTTAATCACTCAAATGACATGACATTGAAAATTGAGGGAGTTGTGTATTGTCCAATGAGAGTATCTAGATTTTGTGTTCACATCTTAAAGAACAAAGTCATGGCTGACAATATAGTTTATTTTGTTTCAATATGCATTCCCACATATTTAATGTTAATCTTAAATGGGATAAATCAATTTTTAAAAAAAATCATAATTAAAAGCATTGTTAAAAATAACTAAAATAATCACATTAGTTTAGAAACCTAAATGGCCCTTTATTTTTGAAATAAAATAACTGGAAGCTGAAATTGTAATTCACACTCCTATGCTGAGGCAGATTAAAGACAATGCCATAAGGATTTTCTGTGTAAAAATGACAAGCCACCACAAACTTTCCAGGGTGATGGCTCCAAGCCAAGAGGCTTCCTCAAATGGATGGAAATGGTTACAACTGCCTTTACTGACTGCAATAGTGAAGTGTGAACCTGCTTCTTGGAGGCATTTTCAGATGTGCATGACACAGTGTACATGAAGTTTTGTCTACATAACCTAGGGCATCCTACCAATCTACGTGTCACTTGTAAGGCTCCAGAAAGCAGACCATTGTATTTCTTAACTCCAGGAATGCATTGTCCAACCTCATCGCTCAACTTCATATCCAGAAGCATGGAGAACTTATAGTGCATCTATAACAGCTAAAGTTAACTACCATGCGCTTCAGAGTCATGGTTACACATCTATAACTGTAAATGTAGGAGACGGGGTTGAAAATACATTTGCACAATGTCAGTCAAATGCTCAACACTATAGTAAGCAACTTATTTTTAACCATGAAATCATTTCAGCTGATTCTAGTTTTGGACTGAGTATGGTTAGAGATTAGGCTACTTGCATTGATCACTACTTCAGTCAGGATTAGGTTTGGTAGTTTCCAAAACTTGAACATTAGTTGAGAAAATTTTAACACTCCACTACACTACACGATAACTGGTAGAAACCATTGATATCACCAAGCTAAAAGTATACACCTGCCTATGAAGCATCAGTAGCAGAAAGTTCAGTGTCAGCATCTAAGTTTTTGACTTAAAGAGGATTGCGTACAGACTAGAATCCTTTCCAAAACCTTGAACACATGAGTTGGTAACATAGTAACAAAGGACCACTTGTTGCACAGATAAGCCAGTATTATTTATTTTCATCATTATTCAAGTACATCAAACACATCTGACTGTACTTACACGCAATAAGGCATTTTTATTGTTAGCATATCAAATACAATTCCCCCACAAAACCTTTCTGCAGATTTCACTGGATGGCAGTTACACAGAGAAATCTGCAGGAGCGGTCTGTGTAAGTAGGACTAGTACTATATCATACTTCATTATACTTTACTATGTAAACAAGAACAGATTTCATCAAAGGGATAATAAATTTAGTAACCTGTGTTTCATATTAGATCAAAGGCCTATATAGCCATAAGTACATCAGTTCCTTTTTTTTTTGCATAGTGCCAGACTTTGTTTATTCAACAACTCCTTCTAAACAGTGGTTAACTTTGGCATCGGATAGTGGCATTGAACCACACTAGCCTGTACTGTATAATTTCACTTCTTGTGTAGTAAAGTAATAAATATTCTGCTGAAAGCTGCAGTGGGGCTGATGTCTTGGAAACAAACAATACTCAATCACTTGAAGTATAACTCAGCTTTCTGGAACATCATTCAACTATCTGCAGTGGAACTTTTCTTTCTAGTTATTTGGAGTAATACTCAGCCATATTAGAGTAATACTCAGCTAACTCAGTTTCCAGTTCTAAATTTTTAATGTTTCAACGCAGCCATGAGCAGGGGAGAAAAAAAAACAAGTTGAAAACGTTATTGTTCTCAACTTTTCAAGCATCCCACTGTCACATGCTATATTTTAACCAAGTTTCTCCAGGCAGTAACAGTGTTTTCAGTGAGTTACTGATGTATTGACATCTGGAACTCGTGCAGTTAGCATCTGTCCAAGAAAGATGGGTATTGTTAGCAGAAGACAAACCTTAGCAGCTATTTATAAAAGGGGAGGCATCTTTCCTGCTGCGAAAATTGGTTTTCTTGAAAACCACTTCACTTTACACAATACTTTTGTTTCCCTTACAAGATACCACTGTTATTAGTAATGAACTTCCATTAATAATTACCGTTGCCACATTAGAAAGGGCCTGCAGCTTTAAAATAGCAAAGCTCATACATCATTGCATGGCTGAAAATCTTAGCTATCTCGACAAGAGCCACAGACTATTTTAAGTTGTTGAAGCATGCATTACCTTTTCACACCACTAACAAAACATTTAAGATCCCACTTTTTGTCAAGATCACTGGAAAAAAAAAATAACAATTCTGAAAACATGAACCTACTTCAGTCCCAAAAAAGGCTAATTAAAATGGTATCATCAAAAAGAGGCACAAAAAGTCAATGAGACATAAAACCAACTTTCAAGAAAACGTTGGTCTTAAATGTGCACAAGCCAAGGAAGCCAAATACCCAGCTGACAGACACCATATTTAAAAAATTAAAATTTTGTTTGGAGGCCTCAGTCAGGAAGGATGCTCAAGAAATGGGTACTACAGATGTATTTAGAATATTAACCAGTTTAATTGTTATTATTGCATGGTAATTGTTACTCTTCTTTCAAACAATGAAAAATGTTACTAATGAACCAAAAATACATTGAAGTAACAATGTAGAAAACATTGTTGGATTTCCTTTTAAAAATATTTCCCATTTATTTTAATTACGTGTTTTGTGGTCCCCTTTTGTACTTTTATAACTGCTCATGACAGAACACTGAAAATACAATGATACATTAGCATTTTTAAAATACATTTCCAGCAACTGTACATACTGTTAGTTCCAAACATTACATTTATATTTAGTGGGGCATACTAAGATCTTAAATTACAATTTCTAGCATGCTTTCAACCGTTAAAACAAAGCCTATCAATACTAGTTTTCTGACATCTTCAGCTATACTATAAGTTGATGAATGAAGAACGATAAAAATATATCTAGAGTAAGACAACACCCTTGCATTCGAGAAAGGGAACATAGAAAATTGATTCTGGGGCACAGGTTTGATTTCTGTAGCTTGGGATTGTCCTTAGTATGGTGGTGGTGGTGGTAATATCATGCGCCCAACACATTTGTTGTCCACTGCCCACTCCATCCATTTGTGAAACAGAGCTGATGGTGATTGCTATTCCCAATGTTAGGCAATGGGGAGCCCTCAAGACTCCATACAACAAAAACAGCTAAGAGCTGAACTTTGAGCATTACACCTTCCCACTAGTATAACTTTACAGCCCCAAAAGAAACTGAAGTCACCGTTAGCATGACCAAGGTAGGTAGGGGAAAGAACACAAGTCAGGAACAAGAGCAAAACACGGTTGGACTATAAAATGGGAAGACAAAACAACTGTAGCCTCATTCTGTTGGGCAGGTCCTATTGTGGGCATTCAAAAATCACCTCTCACCCTTCCTAATACTACTGTCCCTAGCTTACACTAACTTTCAAACCTCCACAATGCTAAAGCAAAACCTCCATTCATACAGAAATATTTAGACAAAGTAAATCCATAGAATTAAAGCATTTATTTTACCTTCTTGCAAATAGTAACTCTCCAGTGAGGGAGATTGCTATAGGTTATCATCACAAGGAATGGTAAATACATAGCACCATTGAAAATTGTAAATGTTTTATATCTACATGAGTAAACTATTCAAACTTGTGTCAGCTATTAGCAAATTTATTTGTACAAGCTGCACCACTTTAAAACACTACTAGCTATAATTTGTACATGCGCTTTGGTTAACATTCTATTCAAAATAAAATTTTATTGCAGAATTTGGCTTCAGCAAAATTTCTTTTTAATAAACTGTTAAAAATGAATGTTCTGTAGGCACTTATAATTAGCTTGCAAAATAGAGCTTCAGTCAAAAAAGCAAACAATACTATGTACATGTGTAAAAAGTGTTATAAATAGGTTTTAAACCATAGATACTATATACATCTTCAAATTAAAACAGTAATGTTTCTTTTATTCCTCTAAAGAAGGCAAACATATGGATTGTTATGAACTACGGCAGGTTATTCACGTTTTCTTAGAATGACGTAGATGATTCCACTGCACAAAGCCAGAGGGAAAGCAATCCATGCCAAAATGTAGGCAAATCCGTAGCTGCCACTGTAGCGTTCACCATGAATGTGTGGGTACTGCACAGTGTATATTGCGGCTCCACTCATCACACAAATACCTGCAAAAACAACACAAAGCTTTGTTTTTAATGCGATTCACAAGATTGATTGTATCTTGAGATTTACACAAAACACATTTGATAACAGATTATACAAATATGAGCACTACAGTCCTAGCAACTGTGTAGTACTACAGCACCCTGATTCACCATTCGATATTACTGTTGACTTCAAAACGAAAAGTAACATTTGTTTAAAACTGGTTGTAGGGTCAAACTGCTTATTTTTCTCAATAGGAGGTTAAAATCTCCCCCTTCACACATGGACTGGTTGCAACATTAGCTCGCGGGATTCTAGTTAGGCTGTCTTTGTGAATGGGGTCCTATCACAATTCTTTGATTTTGCACTCAGTAATGTAAAACAAATGTGCAATACAGTTCAATGTTTAATTAGATTTTGAAACCACCCAAAAACCTTTAAGTATTAACTTGTGCTGTATAGTCTAACTGTTCTAAGCAGACACTAAAACATGAAAATTTTAATCAATCAATCAGTTTGAGGGGTACTCTTTGAAGTTAGGGAATCCCAGTAGAGCAGGTTTCTCAGGCTGGCTGCAATTCTAGTCCTTCCAGTTAGCAATGTAAATTAGGAACTATATTGCTGGAAATTACACACAGTCTAAACATAGCAAAAGGTTTAATTCAGTGTTGTCGCTCTACAAAATTCCTGTAGGTCTGTAAACAGATGAAAATAGTTCAGAACATGGGACGTTGTGAGAAAGGGGAAGTACCAAAACATTTCCTTTTGTCAGCCCTGTACACATCAGCAATCAACATTTATTCCAGAAGTCCTTAATTCAGGAGTTTTTGCAGATTCACTATAGTCCCCGGTCAACAAATCTCCAAGTGGCTTTCTTGGGCAAATAGTTTAAGAGTAGGAAGCAAATACAAGAACTAAAAGACTGTTAAAAATAAATTCTAATTAGGATTTCCAAATACAAAAATCAAGACTTGACTGCACCACAGCTAAAATCAATGACATTTCTCAAATTGAGTGTTCAAGGTTCTGTGCAGTTATTAGTTATGCTTCATCTGGATTCAATCAGCTTGAAATAACTCTAGAGGCTGGCATCTCATTGCCAAGTCACCCTTTATTTACATATGCAGTACTGGACTTCCTCAGAGCCAGGTCTCAGAGAGAACATCTGACACTGTGTCAGAATCAGCCAAAGGTCCCAGATTGGACCAGGTTAACAGCCTCGGACAGGGAACTGATAATCTGAGATCCACCTGGCTGACCTTGTTACAATCACTGTATCCTTTCCTCTTTAAGTCCAGGGACGTAGGCCTGTTCTTTCTTGTAGCGTCTTCTGGGTGCTATTACACGGGGTCTGGTTCCTCCAGATATGGATACTGGATAGCGGATCATAGTCGGCCTCTTGCACCCAGAGCAAAGACTGACAGATGTACAGCATGGAAATAGACCCTTCGGTCCAACCCGGCCATGCTGACCAGATATCCCAACCCAATCTAGTCCCACCTGCCAGCACCCGGCCCATATCCCTCCAAACCCTTCCTATTCATATACCCATCCAGATGCCTCTTAAATGTTGCAATTGTACCAGCCTCCACCACTTCCTCTGGCAGCTCATTCCATATACATACTATCCTCTGCATGGAAAAATTGCCTCTTGGGTCTCTTATATATCTTTCTCCTCTCACCCTAAACCTATGCCCTCTATTTCTGGACTCCCCATCCCAGGGAAGAGACGAACTATTTATCCTATCCATGCCCCTCATGATCTTATACAGCTTTGTAAGGTCTCCCCTCAGCCTCTGATGCTCCAGGGAAAACAGCCCCAGCCTATTCAGCCTCTCCCTGTAGCTCAAAATCCTCCAACCCTGCCAACATCCTTGTAAATCTTTTCTGAACCCTTTCAAGTTTCACAACATCTTTCACCTGGGAAAGAAATTCATCCTCTTCTTCGGGCAGTAAAGGCACTGTAGCAGTGACATCCACCGTGTCAATCTCAATCTCAGAGTCTGACGTTTCTTTGATTCAAGACGGAGGATGGAGAGCTCCCAGTTCCCACAGCCTTTCCAGCTGCTGAGGGGCCGGGTACACATTGTGCTCCTGCTGTTTGCAGCTTTCAGGTGGCCCACATGCTGGTTCAGGACTGCCACACCGACCCGAACTTTGTATGTCATGGGACCTGACCTCGTGATGACCATACCTCTTACCCATGCAAGATCATTTCTGTGGTTTCAGCACCAAACTTTGTCCCCTAAAGTAAACAAACAGTCTCTCTCATTCACAGGTATCTGGTGGCCAGAACTGATGTTCTTGATGCGGTTTCACACTCCTCCCCTAGGCCTGGGAAGCTCAGATTTAATCTGGTGCAGAGTCTCTCCCCATTAGCAACTTTGCTAGAGATCCCTGTAGCTGCACAAAGGGTGGTCCAATAATCAAGTAGGAACCGGGACAGAGTGGTATCAAGTGAAGCTGTAGGCGGTTTCTTTAAGGCTGCCTTCAAAGTTTCTTTCCGCCAAACCATTGGATGGTATGGAGCTGTCCTTCTGTACCAAATACTATTCAACTTAACAAAATCCTTGAAGTCCCTGTTGGTAAATGATGGCCTGCTGTCTGTGACAAACATTCCCAGGAGTCCATGTATTGCGAAGGTTACTTGCAGTTTCTCCATGGTTGTCCCTGTGTTTGACAAATGAACTCTCTGCACACCCAAACACTGAGTGGGTGTCCACAGTGACGAAGAACATTGAGCTCATGAAAGGCCAGCATTTAATTGAGTGCAGGGTTTGCCTGGCCATGCACACGAATGTGAGGGGGCAGCTGACATTAATCTTTGCCCTTGTTGGCACTCTGGGCACTGCCCCACCAAAGCGATATCTGCATTCCATCCTGGCCACCAGACATAACCTCTCACTAGCATGTTCATTTTGGAAACCTGTGGAGGAGTTCAGCCAGTACCTGGCAGTGACCTTTGCTCAGCACAACACTCTTACTCCACATAATACAATTCCTTCCTCCACAGTGATCTGGTCTCACTGGGTACAGAAAAGTTTCAATTCGGATTGTGACAGCCATATGTTTCTTCAGTACCACCAGCTGTTTTAGTTTTGCCTGGATGGGATCTTTTGGTGTCCACAGCCACATTTTAGTAGTGATGACTAGAAGGGTGCCCAAAAAGTTTAAAACCAGAATAGCCCCTTCCGGTGGTGTATCCAGTGGGAGGCAGCTTAGGGCACCCACATTTGCCACTTGGCCTCCCGGATGGTGTTCCAGCTTGGAATTGTATGAAATTAGAATGACAGGCCACAGCTGAATTCATCCTGAAGCTCTCGACGGCACGGCCATGTCCTTATGGAGTCACCCTAGTAGGGAATTGTGTTCTGTTACTCTTACAAATTTACATCTGTAAAAGGTACTGGTTGAACTTCCTCACACAAAAGAGCCAAAGTCCAGGAAGCATATGCTATTGGGTGTTTCTCTCCATTGGGCCATCTGAGCCAACAGTATCCTGATGCTGTACAGGGAGGCATGGCATAGAGCACCAGATCTTGCTTGGAATCATACTGCCTCAATACCTTACACAACAATAGCTGCTTCAACTCCTAATGGCTGCGAGTCCATTTCTAAGGCAGACCCTTTTACAATAGTGAGTGTAAGGGTGCCAGGATGGAGACCAGGTTTTGTATGAACTTCCCATAATAATTCACCAATTCAAGGAAAGACCCAAGCTCCGGTACAGACATGGGAGTCAGGGCACCTTTGATCACCCTCACTTTCTCTTCCAACACCTGTAATCAAGTCTTGTCCACTCTAGATCTCTTAGGGTGCCTGGAACACATTCTTCCTTCCTAAGGCATACACCCATCTAGGAGAAACACTTAAGGACTATGCCCAAGTTCTCCAAGTACTCTTCATTATTCTTCCCTGTTATTAGGATGTCATCCAGATAAATGGTGACCTGGGGCAGACCTTGTAAAATGTTCTCCATCATCCACTGAAAAAAGGCAGGTTGATGATACTCCAAATGGCAGTCTCTTATAATGGTATAAGCACTTATGGTTATTAACTGGAACATACTTCTGGGAATTATCATCCAACCGCAGTTGCAGGTACTCAGTTCTTCTCCAGCTTTGTGAAGACAGCTCCCCCACCCCCAACTTTGCGTAGAAATCCTCTATGCAAGCGATTAGGTATTTATCCAGCTGTGAAAAACACAGTTTGCCAATTGCTTAAAATCCCCACAAAGGTGAACCAATCCACTGGGCTTCATCACTCACTCACTGCTATACATTCCCCAAACTGTATTGGCTTGATGGTTCACTCGCTCCCCAGCCTCTTAGATTTCTGCCTCGACTTTTGCCTGGAAAGCAAAAGCATATGGCGGGCCTTGAAGACTTGTGGAACTGCTCCCTGATCAACATGTAATGTGTCCTTGGCTCCTTTCATAATTCCTAGACCTTCCAGAAAAACTTACTGGTATTTAATTAGGATGTCACTCAGGCAGCCATTTTCACAAACAATGTTGAGTCAATCTGGGTGAATCTTTCTCAAACCATTTCACCGCATCAGGCTTGGGCCCAAGCCTTTCACCACAATTAGTAGTAACTCAACCAGCTGCTTCTTGTATGAGACCTATTCCAAAGTTATACCCTTCAGATTCCTCGGTATAGGTTCTCAATCTAGCTGAGGTCTTACACAAACTGGAAGTGTCGGAGCCCAGAACGAATTTTGTCAAAGATTAGTTCTGCAATCACTGATACAGCCGCACCGGTGTCAAACTGTGCACACTCCTGGATACTGGCCTGTATATGAGTTCTCTTATTCAACTCCAGCTTGGTAGTACTCTTTTGCCATCGAAAGTCTGCATACTGGCAGCAACTACAATGGCTTGCCAACCCAGATTCTGAAGAAATTGCACCTTTTGTTTGCACATCACCAAGTGGGTCTTTCAAGAGTGCTGGCTATTTATGGAATTCAACATCTGAAACCCATTTCCATTGTGCTCACCTAATACTCAGGATCATCAACCAATGTAGGAATATTGAGCGTCCTGCATTAACTCCAATTTAACTCAGTGGTCAGTCTTTAGCTTAACCGTTTGGCCAAGGTTTGGCTTTGTTTTGGGTTCACCTAGAATCCCTCTGTTCTAGATATGTCCTGGGTGTAGCTATGTAGTTGCCTTCACTCAAGTGGTGTCCCAAGCTCAGTTGAGCTGATAAGGGTGTCCATTTCCATCGGCCCTAAAACATAAAATCTCCACCTGCCACATTTTCCCATGATAAAGCCAGTTGTAGAGCCCATTTGAAGTCCTTTTGGGCTTCAGCTAGTAGGCATTTTTGCCTGGTTACATCATTGATCCCACATACCAAACACTATCTCGCAACATCACATTAAAGGTTAAACCAAAATCACATGCCTCTGCCAGTCGTCTTAACCTCAAAAATCCTGACTTGGATTCCCAGTTCTTGGACAGCCAAGTAAAATCAATAGTGTCTCAAAATTAGAGGTGGCTTGGGGTCATAATATTCCTTAACCAAATCCATTAAGTCTTGAAGGGTTTTAGTATCTGGTACCTTGGAAAATATTAGGCTCCCAATGACCAAAAAAGGTGTGGGTCCATAAACTGTCAGAATTATGCATTGCTTTTAATCTGCCCAAATGTCATTTGCGCAGAAAAAAAGTAATGCATTCTTCCCACATCCTGGGCCCAGTCTTCGATGGCAGGAATGAGTCAAGCTTCCCAAAAAATGGCATTATGCCAGAAATGTTTACTCCAATTCCAAGAAGTCTCTGAGCAAATTTCTTCAGGCACATATTTTTTTCTCTCACTGAAATAACATCAGAAGTCAGTGTCCTGTCATCTTTATTTCCACGTGTATAGTACTTGACACTGGTCTGGCCTCCCCGGAGCCAGCTCAGTGAGCAGAATGTCTGACATTCCTGTTAATATCTGTTAGCCAGGGCTCCCTGATTAGGACAGTTCACCTGGTCCAATCAACTTGCTCTAATCAGAGAACACATTCTAATCAAGTCCATCTGGCTGACCACATTACGATATCTGTGGTGATTTGTAATGTCAAGCCATTAATTATCCAGGCACATTCTCAATCAACCAAGCTTGCCACAATTGCCTGCCAAAACAATTGCACCTTTTGTTTGCACATCACCAAGTGGGTCTTTCAAGAGTGCTGGCTATTTATGGAATTCAACATCTGAAACCCATTTCCATTGTGCTTACCTAATACTCAGGATCATCAACCAATATAGGAATATTGAGCGTCCTGCATTAACTCCAATTTAACTCAGTGGTCAGTCTTTAGCTTAAAAGTACAGCTATCAAATACAATGCTCATTTCAAATCAGGACTTCAGGTAAATTTTGTTAAAGTAACAATTTATTATTTTATCTCAACAGTAAGCTAATTTATTTAGCATTCTCCTCAAACTCTTCCATAGTGCTTTCTAAACAATGACTTAAATTGTTTGGTAAATTGAGGCAGGTAAATTGGAAGATAAATACAAAATAATTATTTGAGTAGCATTTCCATTGTGCTTTAAATGTGACCTAGAAATTTTGTAATTAATGTCAAATAACACTCCTCTGAAGTGCCTTCAGACATTTGTCTATAGGAGCGTTTAAGCACAAGTTCTTGTTGTTATGTACAAAGTCTACACAACAGGGTGCTGAAGCTATCCTGCTGAAACTATAAGCAACGGCAAGTTTCTATGCCAGCCTGGTGTGTTAAAAAGCTGCCAACATCAAGCTTAAGCCCAGATATGATTCAACTGACAAACGAATCAAACCAAGTGTATCTCAGAAGAAGCCACAACAAAAGCAACTGACCAAGAATAATTGCATTCCACCTATTAAATAAACTAAGTGCATTTCGTTAGTGAAAGCAAACATAGCTACACAGTTTGATAATCAATTAATAAATAATTTTTCATGTTGTAGCAACTCTATCTACTTTCACTAACTTGTTGTACTTTTGGGCTAGAGCTTGTTTTGGAGTTTAGACTCTACATTGCTGCACAGTTACTACGATCCGGGTTACCTCTACTTCTAATGAAAATAGAAGGTGCACTATTTTACCTAGAATACAGTAATAACATGGTAGTTTCTGAATCAAAAGACCAAGATGTTATGAATTTCAAAGAATCTTCTATTCCAGTGAAGATATAACATTAGCTAAATACACAGAAGAGATATATCCAAAATAGGTACAAAGATATATGATAATGCCCAACTATCCACCTTGTGAATGGTAGAGATAAAGGAAATATCCAACCACTGCCTGAAATCCCTTCATATTGGCAAATAATACTAAAAACAATCGATGTAGACAACTGTTGCTCTAATGTTTACAAACAAACAAGTCAAATTCCCTTACAGCAGAATATGAATTACTTAAAGCAATTTTTCCTGACCTTTTGCTATCCAACAAGATAAAGGTTCATTCAATGAATTTTCTGGTTGGAAATTATAACTTTAAAAGGAATGATCATTCAGAGCTAGCCTAGCTAGGTTTACAGCTTCAAAACTTCAGTCTTTGTGACATCAGCTGGTTTAATTTGCATTTATCATTTTGATAGGGATGATTCTATTGACATGTTATTAGTAGCAATGTTATTGACTAGGCTTCAATCTTAAATGCCAGTCTCAACTAATGGAAACACTGCTCATACCACAGCCTCAATATTGAATAGTTTCTTACCTTTAAGGACCTTTTCAAAAAAATTCAATAATATGCATTGGCATTTCTTTAATTAAGCAATCAGCCACAGCAATAGTGGATATATGTATAAATTGGACCAACTCTGGTCATTCTTAAGCGTTACAGAGTTCAATACTGTGTATGTTGACCAGAATGTACAGAAGCCACATTCAGTTTGCTGGTGTTCTATCCAAACTGGATTATTCTGCTGTCTAAGGAATAATTTTCTTTCAAGATTTAGTGAACTGATCTGCACTCATTGAATGCTGCATCCTAGCTGTCAATCATAACTTTATAATATTCCAAGATTGTGCAATGGTAGACATGAAATTGTTGACTTGACGTTCAAAACGAGAGGCATTTTTTAGTATTGGCTGCACAGAAATAATTTTCAGACTCACAGCCATTAATTATCTAAAATGGCACTTTTTTTTTAAAACGTCAAAAACTAAATTTAACTTTCTGATCGGACATTAATTATCCTAGCAGCAGTCTACAGCATGTGCCTAGGCCAAAATTCCAACATATACATTTTTCAGTTTCTAATAATAGTAACATTATGGGAAAGCATACAATAGGCAAACAAAACTGTTCCTTTCACTTCAAATATAATCTAACATTGACAGCTTAGTTCCTGGGAGGCACTAGAATGTGTTCATTGGAGATAATTCATGATTTGGATAGGAGATAGTATAGTTAAGAAAATTGAAAACAAAGTTAGATTCCAGGAAGGCTTTCTTTATAAAAATCAAGCAGTGGACTAGATCACGCTGATCAGACACTTTGAAACATAGGAGCATTAGGTTTGTCTGTCTGCACACTCCTCCATCCCATAATCATTAATTCTCTTATTAAACAGAAGTACAATTCAAGCTTGAATAAGTTAAAAACCCTGCCATCAATACCTTCTGGGTAGAGAATTCCATTCACTAATGACTCAAAAGAAAAACAAAGTCCTCTTGATCTTGGACTTGAAAAGCAGCCTTCCTAATCTTCAGAGGTCAAAAGGTGTGGTGCTGGAAAAGCACAGCCGGTCAGGCAGTATTTGAGCAGAAGTGTCGACGTTTCGAGCATAAGCTCTTCATCACTTTCTCCTTCTAATCTTCAACTCCATCTCCCTAATCTAAGTCTTCCCCACAATTGGAAACATTTTGCAAGTATCCAGCCTATTCAGATCTGTCAAGATCTTACACATTTCAGTAAAATCAACTTTCATTCTTCAAAACTCCAACTGATATACACCTAACCTGCTCAACAGCTCTTCCCAAGATAATCCTTTTATCCCAGGAATGAGCTGAGTGAGCCTTCCCCGAAATGCTTTGAAAGCAATCATTTTTACATCTGAGCAGTTCCAAACTGTACACTACTCCAGTTGTAAAATTCCTGTAGCAGAAAGCTTCCGATTTCCATTCCACTCCTCTTGGAATACATGCCAACATTTCATTTGCCTCTGAATTACGTGCTGCCTTACAAACTCTGTACCTCCTCTTGAGGACTTATTTTCTCATCTATACACAGTGTCATCAACAAAGTCAGCTACCATCCCTCATCTGGATCACTGGTATTGACTGTAAACAGTTGAGGACATTGCACGGATTCCTGTAGCAATCCAACAGTGACTGTCTGTCAACCCAAGAAACTCCCATTTATCCCTCCTCTCTACTTTTCTTAACTAAGAAATCTTTCCATCTACGCTAAAATGTTACTGCTTCATCACGTGCTTTCTTATGTAACAGTCTTTGACGCAACATCTTATCAAATGCCTTCAAAACTCCAAGTGAACCATATCTAACAGTTCGCTTCTAGATGTTGTTTTATCAGAAAACCCCTTCATTAAATACAATTCTCTTTTCTCAAAGCCATGTTGGCTCAGCCTGATAAAGCAATGATTTTAAGATCCAGTAATATCCTCAATAATGGAGTCAAGCACTTTCACTGTGACAAATGTCAGCAGGACTGGCCTAGGATTTCCTGCTTATCTGCTCTTCCTCGCACCCACCTTTTCTTTAATAAAGTAACATTTGGAGAATGTGTGCATGTGTGTTAGGGATTGGGTCTTGTTCAGTTGGTTTGCAATGTGAAGTGATACCAACAGTGTGGGGGTCAATCCCCACACTGGCAGAGTTCGCCATGAAAGACTCTCCTTCTCAAACCCTCCCATTGCCTGGAGATGTAGTGAGTCATGTCCAACCATCACTAATCATCTCTCCCTAATGAGAGCGCAGCCCTATGGTCTAGTAAGGCTATGACAACTTTACATTTGCCAATTTCCAATACCTTGGGATCTTACCAGAATCTAAGGAATTCTGGAAGATAAGTGACATATTGACCATCAGCGCCACCCCTAATTAAAGATCAGAGAATGCAGGACTTCACCACTAGGGATTTAAAAGACTTTACGTTCAGTAGTTTTCTTAGCACTTTTCCCCCCTGGTGATGGTGATTGCTTCCAAGATAATCCTTTGTAACCTCATTACTTTCCATGACCTTTGGAAGATTTGAGGTCTTCTACATTGACAACACTACTTCTTTGAAGCCTCTGCCACTTTGTTTTCTATCATCAATTCCCCAGAATCTCTAAAACTTGAACTCTTTCTATTCAATGTCATGACCCAAGCCAAACCAAATCAGCCTCCCTATCACTGGATTGGCAACACCATGAAATTAAAATATTCAAGGTCCTTCAAAATTGTTCAGTTGATCTTAATCCAACATCATCATTAAGAGATCTTGGACAACAAGTTTATTACTAAATTATTTTCACAGTTCTAGTGCAGCTTTAGCAGAACACAGATAAATGACAAGGCAGCCTAATTAATATCAATGATTTTAGCCCAATCTTCTTAATATGAACCTGCACTCTCGTATCAACAGACAGATCCAGTTAAGCGATAAATTAAGAAAGCAAGGAATCGTAATTTTTCAATTTGATAACCATTTCAAATGGTGAATAGCAGGCTTTCTTGAAATTCCATGATGATTGATTATAGTATAGGCATGTGAGATTGTAGATCTTGCTTGAATTCAGGAGTCACTGGTCAATACAAACTATGAGGTGGCACGATGACACAGCAGTTAGCACTGCTGCCTCATAGCACCAGGGTCCCAGGTTAGATTCTAGCCTTGGGCGACTATCTGCGTGGAGTTTGCACATTCTCCTCGTGCTTGCGTGGGTTTCCTCTGGGTACTCTGGTTTCCTCCCACAGTCCAAAGATGTGCAGGTCAGGTGAATTGGCCATGCTAAATTGCCCGTAGTGTTAGTCAGAGGGAAATGGGTCTGGGTGGTTTACTCTGAAGGTCGGTGTGGACTGGTTGGGCTGAAGGGTCTGTTTCCACACTGTTGGGGATCTAATCTAATTTCTGTAGATCTCTGGAGACTTTTTAAAAACAAAACATTTCTTACACACTGGGCGTTTTTCTCAGAATTTCCAAAAATAAGTCAATAACTGGAGAATACCTAGAGCGCAAAACCAAATCCCAGACCAGTCTAGCAGTTTCCAAAGCAAAACTGCTTCTGCCCAAAAACCAGTCTGAGCTAGTTCACGGTTTTCTCTCTCCTTTTCAACATTCTCAAATGGTTGGCTGGCCAGCACAGGTCAGCCCTTGATTGATCAATTTAACATCCAACTAGCACAACATTTCAGTGCTGATTCATCTACAGTGTCCTTCAAGCTATAATTAATCTGCATTAACAGTCCAGTTCCCAACAGCAAACATTATTCATTTGTTCTCTCCTTTCCTTTTTAAAAGAAAGAACAAGCTGCTGTTCAAAGTTCAATTCTCAACTGCACCTCAGTTCAAGCCAAAAATGAGAACTAGTGACAGTCTCAACATCAAATACTTACAAAACTTTCAACTTGTTATGTTATCATCTATTTTTCTCATACTCTTCATTCCATCTTGTCTTTTTGATCATGTTTCTTAAATTCTGCCATCTTCTGACCTACCATTATCTTTGTATTTTTTTTTTAAAAGTATAGCCACAGATGATGCAACCTTCTCAAAAAGCCTTATTTCACTGGGATAAATCTTTGTGAATTAGTAAACATCTCCTTAAAATGTCTGTTTCGGCAGTTCTAATATCCTATTTTTTAAAACCTAGCTCCCTAGTTCACATTCGCCAGCTCTGCCTTCATTCTCTCAGTTACCTTGATTTTCGGTTTAAAGCACTAGTTGGGACCACTGCTTCTCACTTTCAATCTGGACATTGAATTCTACTGTGTTGTAATCATTGCCACCTAAATGCTCCTTTACCACTTGCTGCAAGAATTCTTAAAAATTGAATAAATTCCTCATTTCAGGCAATATTGCAGCATTCGAATGGGATAGAAGGTTTTGAGAGATGATATGGCACAGACACTGTTCATTTGGACTGTGATCCTCTTTGAAAGATAGAGACATGAATTTTGTAGATATTTTCTCTGCCATTAGGTGGAGTACTATGCTGAGTACAGAAATTACACAGCTGCTGGTAGGTGATAACACATGGGACAATATCCTCAATACTATTATGATAGTAACGGACAGAAGTCAATGGATTTGCTATTTTTGTCATTTCCATTCTGTTAATCTGTTAGTAGAAGGTTCCACTCCAAGCAAGTTGTCCAGTTATGTCATGACTGAGACAGATATTTGTAATAACTTGAGGCTGTCCATGATGACAAAGAACCAAAATATTCTAGTTAAACCAGTTCCACTGCACCAACATTGAAGGGAACCTTCTACCTTCTGATCACATCATAATGTGATGACAAGCTTTCAACATTAAGTTCCCCACCCATCTCCGATTATCTCAGCCAAGGAAAGCTGATGAGATAGAAACTGAAGTTTAGAAAAAAAAAAAGGTGGTGGAAATAAATTAGGACTTCTTTGTCAGTCCACAAATTTACAATTCTGAAATTATGGTAATTATTGACAAACCAACTCAAACTCAAAAGAAATAATCATTTTGCAAGACAGAAGCATATGGATTCAATTGTTCACCATTCTTTCACAGACATGTCAACTTTTAAACTTACCTGCAAGTAGCTGGAAGATCCCAGTGAGGTAAAAGCGGCCACCTTTCTGGAGTGTGAACAACTGGCAGAAGAACAAGATCAGCGACAAGAAGCTCAAGATGATTGACAGAATCATCATAGCCTGAACAGCCTGCAGCCATTCTGAAAACACAGGACAAGAGACAGTGATAAATCAAAATTGATTTCTTATAGTTGTGTTTCCTTTCATGGGCCAGTTCTGCAAGACAATGCACTGAATGTAACTGTCAATTTAAACTAGAAGTAACAACACTGGAGGATGCAATAAAATAGCTAGAATAAACTAAATCACACACAAAAAGATAACAACAAATGATGCTACACACCACAACTGGATAAAGTACCTTTCTGACACTGACAGTGGTCATTAATTCGGTTTCTGAGAGAGACGAAGTGTCAAGCAATCTATGCTGAACATCTTTGTTAATTTGCAATCCTGTGTCCAAGCGATGGCCTGGCAGCCAAGTAAATAAATACAGAATGGTGATTTTTCCCGATCTTTACTCTCCCAGAAAATGCTCTGTTTTCCAGGAAAAACTAACAAGACAATTCCTGGATCCCTGCTTCTTCCCAATTGCCTCAGTGCTTTTGAAACTTTGACTGGGAGCTAAAGTTGTAGCCGTGGCTCAGTGTTAATACGACCAGGTGCAACCACCCGCCAATGAGATTACAAGAACGGGTGCTAACCTCCCATCAAGTGTTCCTTTACAAGTTTTTACTGTGTCCTCTAAAACCAGAATACTAAGAAAATGGTAATTATAGCTTCCCCCACACCACTTAAATAGGAATTAACAATTACAGCAGAGGTATTTTCTCCAAAACAAACTTGGATTCAGGTAACTTTTCTCACAAGATCAAGATGTTCTAAAGCTTCATTTAGATAATGAAAGATATTATTTAACTGTTTCAAAAGTTAGGAAATGTTGCAGCAAATTTGCAGACGTTTAATAAACACCAATGAGATAAAGAGTCATAGAGATGTACAGCACAGAAACAGATCCTTTGGTCCAACTTGTCTATGCCGACCAGTTATCCCAACCAAATCTAATCTCATTTGTCAGCTCTTGGCACATATCCCTCTAAACCCTTTCTATTCATAACCCATCCAGATGCCTTTTAAAATTGTACCAGCCTCCACCACTTCCTCTGGCAGCTCATTCCATACACGTATCACCCTGTGCATGAAAAAAACTTGCCTCTTAGGTCCCTTTTATATCTTTCCCTTCTCACCCTAAACCTATGCCCTCTATTCTGGACTCTCTCCCCCCACCCCAGGGAAAAGACTTTGTCTATATATCCTAGCCACGCCCCTCATGAGTTAATAAATCTCTGAGGTCACCCCTCAGCCTTCGATGTTCCAGTGAAAACAGCCCCAATAACCAGATACTTTAATTGAAGGATAAATATTGGCGAGAACATCAATGGAATTATGATTTTCTCAAAATAGATGCAAAAGACTTCATGGGACAATGTGAATGGGCAGAAAATGTCCCTGTGCAAAATTATATCCAAGAGACAGCACTAGTACAGGCTTTCCAGATATCCACGGCCTTTAACTAAAGAATTGAAAGTGGTACCAATGGGCCAAGACTGGCACTTGTCCAATTCGTGGGGTCATGCAGGGGTGGGCAGGGCTTGCTCTGTACAAGAAAGAAGGATGTTCTCCAAGATGTTTAGTAAAGTGGAGGCTCAAAACTTGCATAAAGTTGCATTGGAATCCAAGTTACCTGAATCCAAGTTTGTTTTGGAGAAAATACCTCTGCTGTAATTGCTAATTCCTATTTAAGTGGGGGGGGGGGGGGGGGAAGCTATAATTACCATTTTCTTTTAGTACTCTGGTTTTAGAGAACACAATTACTTGTAAACGCTTTCAGTTCTGCACAGTAGGACTGGAAGGATGAGTGTTGGAAACATCATAATGTTGAATCGGTCCTTTTATTACTGACTTCAGTTTCAGCATGAAGGCAATAATTAAAAATGGTAACAAAATGCTGCAGTGAAACTGCTCATTGGCTAAAGAAAGAAACTCCTGACCAACTGAGCCGTGTTTAATTTCTATGCCGGTAGTAAAGTTATTAATGCGCATACTACAGTCCTCAGATTCTAACACGTTGGAAGCACATGAAGTGCTTGATCGCCAGCAGAAAGCTTTCTGCAAATTAGAGCTCGTGTTCAGAACATCAACCTTTTATCCAGATAGAGCTTTCAGGACTTGTTCACAAAATGTTAAAAGCATAATCTTCACAGAAAGCAGAAATACTAGAAAAATGAATCAAATCTATCAGGGTCCAAAAACAGATAGCAAAGTAATGTTCCAGTTTAATTCTGATGAGTTGGTTAGCTGGTATTTCCCCACCCTTCCCGCCCTTTCTCTTTAGAGATGGATGGGGGCCATTGTTCTAAAATCAGCACCTTCTGATTAGTGTTTCCAGTGCTTGAAATTTCTCCTTCATTAGGTAGGCTATTACAACTTCAGAGATCTACAAAAGCTTCTCTTCTTTAAAAGGTCACAGCAGATTCCCACTTCCACCTCCGATTGTGCCAGTCTACTCACTACAATAGCTGGACAGTCCTAGTACCTCCCACCATCCTGCAGAATGGCATGCAAGATTTCTATTATCCATGTGAATAGTAGGCAGGCAATGGAATCCTGTTGCCTGCAGCAAGTGACACTTAGAACTTACAACTAAAACTGCAGAAAATTATCTACATGAACATTTGCTTATAGCAGAATATTTGCATAACTATGCAAATCTCCAGGTTTACCATGCCATCTAAAAACATTCGGCGTTTAACCATCCTGATTTACCTCAATTTTTCTCTTTCCAATTTCAACACTGTTCTGCACAGTATTACAGCTCAAATCACTGTTCATTGCTACTTCCATAGTCAATGCTGCATTTTGAAACTACTAATCAGAAAATCCCATCTTTCATTTTGCAATTGAAGATGTAAATTATATATGAAAAAAATATTCTGACTGTGGCATTGTTACCTTCTGAAATTTGGCTAAGCAACTTGCAAGGGAAAATCAAACTAACCTGCTCAGTCATCTACCTTCAAAAAACATGCGCAGTACAGCATTTCATATTACTCCAAGTGAAAATGTCTTGTTTTGCACTAAAGTTTTTTTATGCTGAAACTGTAACGTCGTTGATCTTCTGACCAAGACAGCTAGTCTAAGAACACTGTTCACTCATGGCTAGCAAACATCCAAGACAGGGCTATTTTCTTTAGCAATCACAAATATTTAACCAGGGCCCACCAAAATCCCAAGCTCCATGATGTTTATTTGCTGCACCCTGTTCATAAAACAGCACCACATCCATTTCCTCTAAACTGCAACTGTCATTAAAATTCCGATTCCCATTTGAACTAGTTCAAACCATTTTCTTTACAGATTGGGTATCCCATGTTATATTCCTCCTCGGAATCAAAAGGAAATAATTGTTGCATTCATTGTTAGAGGCTACGCAGTGATTAACTGTCTGCTTCTAAATTGGTCTCCAACCAGTAACTGTCTCTTCAAACTCTGTTTTTGAGAAACTATCATGAAATTAGTTAAATGTTTTTTATTTATTCAACTTTCTCTGCTCCATGTTGATGTTCTGAAAGCAAGTTCTAATTTGCAGAAAGCATTCATGGGCTTCCAACGTGTTACAGAATCGGAGGACTGTAGTATGCGCATTAATAACTTTACTACAGGCATAGAAATTAAACACATGGCTCAGTTGGTCAGGAGTTTCTTTCTTTAGCCAATGAGCAGTTTCACTGCAGCATTTTGTTACCATCTTTAATGTTTGTTTAGAAAATTTGCTCTGCCTGAAGAAATTAATAAAATGTGTGGAAAGGTATTGTAGCTAAATTGCACAAAATATTTTTCATGTATTGTGAATTGCTTCTCTAAACAAATAATAGTGCTTACAGTAGCTTTTGAAACAAATTACTTGCGATTTCATGGTTCATTTTCAGATCAAATGGTTGTGGCATGACTGCACTCAATTAAATGAGTGTTGTGAAAAAATATTTAATCCTAGAGTAAAATAGCTTTGCCATTTTCTCAAACAGTAAATCAAACCAAAAAGATGAAGATTGGACAAACTCCATCCTTATAGTTTATTGGACCAAGAATAATTGATCCAATATCCTATAGATGGAGTTTAAAATCAGGTTCAAATGAATTAGCTTCCCCACTATTCCCCCTGCCCACTGTGCAAACTAGTTAGTGACATTAAATTTGAATTTACAACAAATGAAGTCCTTGTAATGCAATTACTGCTGTATGGGAGGAGACTGACAGCCATAAGCACAAAGCCACTCCTGGTTTTAGTAATGGAGAAAGTGATTAATGATGATTCCCTGCTTTTACATTAGAAAGTGCATCATTTGAGGAAGTTGAAAGTGCCATAGAAATCTTTTATATCAACTTCCACCACCACATTCAGCAAACTTTCATCTGGCTGCAAGCTTTTTTTTTAAAATATTCTCCCTTCGCCAAATTCCAATAGCCAAACCATTAAAAAAGTATACAAGTCAACTTGTACTCCATAGTTTCACCCTGTAATGTGAAACTAATAATTCACAAAAATGTGTAAACACTTGTCAAAATTATCTAATTTTGTGAAAGAATCCGAATCTGTAAAATTGACTGCGCCATTATCCGGTGGACAAATATTTAAGTTAAATTGCAGATGCCTCTGGCATTTGTCACAACTCAGTATCATCATACTAAAAATAGTCTTGGTTAAGTGACAAAGGCAACATGTTAGAAAACAAAATTAGTTCAATTTGAGTGGACTTCAATGGATGTGGAATTTCTGCCTACGTTGCGCAATTGATGGCCGATCCCCAGCCCAGTCCACTGCTGCAAAATGCTGATTGTGCAGTAGGTGATGTACTTTTGCAGCTTGTCCACTAGGTGCTCTCGGTCTACGCAACTTTCCAGGACCTCGCCCACATTCATGCATTTAAAATAAGAGAGATGTTCGGAGAGTTGTTTTAATAATAAAACTGCTGGCTCAGAGAGCATACTGATCAATGTAAATATCTGTGCACCCCTTGCTGTATCAGCAAACGCAGCGAAAATGATCAATTTACTCGAAAGTAGTAACATGCAAACTGTAAACGGGGGGACGAGGGACAAGGGGAAAATACTAACCGTTCGTGGTATATGACTCGCAATTCCAGAAATCGAACCATGTACAATTCTGCCAGATATCTAGACTATTGGAATCATTGAAGTACCACCAAGACTACGAGAGAAACACAAAGATTAAACACATCGTTTGCAAAAGGTGAAACTCCATTGTCAACGATGTTTTAAAAAGTCAGTAAATTTAAATGTAAAATTATCTGAAATCAATATCTGGAAAGCCAATTAAACTTCAAGCTTTTTTTAGTTCTATTGCAAACTCTACAAGGTTTACTCAAAAGCGACTGTTAATATAAAACAGCGGCCCATTCATTCAAACCCGTGTCAATATTGTTGCAACAAGCAATCCAGAGGTCTTTGTAAAATACTCCTGTCAGTGACTCTTAACACCAATTATATGCATCCATCTACTGAAACAAAAACAATTTACTTGGTTCTAACAAGAAAAATCAAATCGAGCAAAGTTCCAGCCAGTCTAAAACTGAACAGTATATTCCCAAATTAAAATAAATTGAACCTTACAGTGGATGAGAATTATTATAGTGCTAAATGATGAACATTGGTGCAAGAGTAGCGGAGCCAAGATGCATTTTTTTATTTCCAAAAATTACCCCTGTCAATCTAAACCCCAGCGATCTGTTTACTTTTTTTTGCTTAAACAGCCTGTTGTACTCACATTAACAACTGTAGAAATGAGAAACAACACCAGGACGGCCAGATGCAGCACAATGATACCCGCCAACAACACGATCATTTTGGAGATTTTTTTCAAGTTTGGAAACTTAGAGAGAGAGAGAGAGAAAGGAGGAGGTTAAGTTGCCTGCGAACTGCTTGAAAAGAGGTGCGACTATCTCTGGCGCTTTTTCTCCACTGCAGTGATCTTATTAAACCCAGGGCGTGTCTGTACCGCGGGGCAGCAGGACAGCGCCGGCAGAGGGCGCCTCCCTGACACCGTGCGAATCCCGTTAGACAGAGCGCATTGAATGACCAGCTCTACCTGAACTCCCTCATTTTTACGCTTGCATTTCTTTTTCCTGCCCCCACTGCGGCAAAACCTTCATGAACCAGGTTGTTTTTTCTTTGCCCTCCACGTGCAATAAGCCAACCGCGAAGGGAATACTGTGCTTGGAGAGGCGGGTTATCCATCTTAAAATAACTTACACATTTTCGTATTCACCCATTTCCACATTTAAAGGTTTCAGGGCATTAACGTTTTTCAGCTCGCGACTCCAAATATCAGAGTTCCAAAAGGAAAATATGCAACACACTGGAAGCATCTTAAGATATTCATTCTTCTGCAATTTGTTCATTGAAATTGCAGTGGACTCTTTGTTTATAAAGATGCAATTTTGAACGGAGATTTATTTCGTTAATTTAACATTTCAATTAATTAAGCAACCAGAAGATATATTTAAATTGACTTTGCGAATAGTCAGCCAGGAATCAACCGTCTTCGGCTGTATGGTTCACAATGCATTCAGTATTAGCAACGGGGCAGATGGAAATGGGATTCTGTAATGTTACTATCTGCAGCCCGCATTTTTCCTCTCCCTCATTAGTCTCAAAGCCAGCCCGGTGTTCACAAAGGCACCATTGACTGGGGCAGCAACGCGCTTTTTTTTGACACCCAACATTTGGTGTAGATTAAAACAGCTAGGCATCCGAACCAATTATAGAGAGTTCAAGGCTCAACAGAAACATTTAACCCCCAACCACCCACCCTCCCGCCCGCTCTCCAATCAGTGGCCACTTAAAATAAATAATCGATTTGTAGAATAAAGCAAGCCACCCAAATTCGTTAGATAAATAAGTTAGGATATGCGGTTAGACTAAACAGCAACATCTGACAGACTGTTTCAGAATACACTGGTGGGCAGCACATTGCTGTTTTATTTCAGGACGACAATGTATTCACATATTTTCAGAGTAAAAAAAATATTCGGACAAAATATTTTCAGATAAACAGAGACTTTTGAAAGGACACACTGCGGTTTCCTCTCGGTCCTCGCCCCCTGTCGAGCTGTAAAAGGCGCGAAAGTAACATCAAAATCTCCCTGAAACAAAAATCCTTTGCCTTTCCCCCAAACTGTAACTGTTTTCCTTCTTGTTCTGAGATGCGTCGTAAGTTTTAAAAAAGCTCCCTCAAATTTAGAAATAAATCAATATTTACATAGAAGTACACCATGGGCCTTTGGGCACCTCCTTTTCCATGTAAACACCGCTCAGTCCAGACTTACCCCTGACAAGTTGCGCTGCACAGTCAAAATTCAGCGAATTTAAGCTTGAAAACAAAAAGACAAATCCTTCAGTCGTCTGGAAACAAAAAGAGAAAAGCTGATCTCCAACTTACTCTTGGATAAGATATCCTTCACAAATCGACCTCAGACACAGAGAGTGAGAGAGGAAAGACTTGACGTTAACAGCAAAGTCCCGTCAAAGAAACTGCAAGTACTAAAGGAGCTCCTTTAGTAGAGACACCAACGCCCTCGTTACGCACAGCGCTGGGGTGTGGCTGCTGTCATTGGGGCGGACAAGCGGACTGGACAAGGCCGTTAGAGGTTAGCAATCAGCGCCAATCCGGTGCTCGTCTGTCGCCAAAGCCCACACGGGCGGCACGGAAGGGTTAGGGTGGGATATTGAGTCTGCCAGCACCGACCTGCCGTCGCCTCTTCCAAAGCCCAGCCCCAGGCTCGCTGCTGGCGGCACGGCGAACCGTGCAAAATCCCTGCAGAGACCCACCCCACCGCACCAGACACACACACACACAGCACCTTCCGAACCGCACGCTTTCCCCCGGGGTCGTGCTGGGCACTGGCTCACACTATCTGTACTGGCATCTGCACAAAACCATTTTAGACCTTTCCCCGTTCAGAAATCCTTTGCCATTGTTGCATAGTTTTACTGACTCTGTGATTTCCGATGGGGTTCGTCTGCACTCGAGTTGCGGATTAAAAATATGGGTATTCACTTTTTAAAAAAAAATACGTGAATGATCCAGTGATCACCTGAACTCTGGGGGTTGTGAAAGGGGAGGGGGGAGGGGGTAAGGAAAATTGATAATTATTCTGAAGGAAGGTCACCCGACCCGAAACGTTAACTCTGGTTTCTCTCTGCAGATGCTGCCAGACCTGCTGAGCTTTTCCGCCCGCAATTTCTGTATTTAACTTTGTAACTGTATCAATGATTTATCCAACTTGCCGGTTTGCGAGAGACATTCCGCTCAGTTCGTCCGGTTAGGGAACTCCTTCATCCGCCCTGAGTCAGGGTCGGAAGGCGCTGTCCAAATCTCAGTGACTCAGTTCGACTGGAGCGCGGTTGGCTTTTTGTCTTCTCTCTGGTTATTGTTTATAGATGCAGAGGGAAACGAGATAACATTAACTGGGGATTCCAAGGGAAGTCCTGCTGGTCTAACCAGTGAATGAAGTGTGACTCTGTCATTGGAGCTCCCTATTTCTCAGTAAGTGGAACCGGTTCCCTGAAACAAATGAACATCCATTTATTGCTCTCATCCTGCACACGCCTACATAATAACAATTAGAGCTCAAAACTGATTCATTCTGAGAGGTATATCAAGACTTTTAGATCTGATAAGATTTTACGTAATGCAAGTATTGTTGACACTGACTGACCTTCAGTGACATTACTCATAGCCTGAGATCTGTAATTCTCTTGTGATGTCCTGTTTAACTTGGCCCCCACTTTTGTAACCATTTATTTACTAAGGTGACCCATATGTTGAAACGTGTATGTGCAGAAGTTAGAGAAATTTTGAAGGATTCTAACTCACTTAGAGTCATACAGGGAAACAGACCCTTCGGTCCGTCCAGTCCATATCTAATATAATCCCAAATTAAACTAATCCCACCTGCCTGCTCCTGGTCCATATCCCTCCAGACTTTTCCTATTCATGTTCTTAACCAAATGTCTTTTGAACATTGTAATTGTATAGGGTGTAGGTTTGCTCGCTGAGCTGTGGGTTTGATATCCAGACGTTTCATTATCTGGCTCGGTAACATCATCAGTGGCGACCTCCAAGTGAAGCGAAGCTGTTGTCTCCTGCTTTCTATTTGTATCTTTCTCCTGGATGGGGTTCCTGGGGTTTGTAGTGATGTCATTTCCTGTTCGTTTTCTGAGGGGTTGATAGATGGCATCTAGATCTATGTGTTTGTTTATTGCATTGTGGTTGGAGTGCCAGGCCTCTAGGAATTCTCTGGCATGTCTTTGCTTAGCCTGTCCCAGGATAGATGTAATTGTATCCATGTTCACCACTTCCTCAGGAAGTTCATTCTACACACGAGCCACCCTCTGTGCAAAATATTTGCCCCTCATGTCTTTTTAAAACCTCTCTCTTCTTAAAAATGTGCCCCCTGGTCTTGAAATCCTTCATCCTTGGGAAAAGACGACTATCATTAACTCTCTCATTATTTTATAAAATTCTATGAGGTGACTTCTCAGCCTCTGATGCTCAAGGGGAAAAGAAGCTGTATTCCTGATGAAGGGCTTTTGCCCGAAACGTCGATTTTCCTGCTCCTTTGATGCTGCCTGAACTGCTGTGCTTTTCCAGCACCAATCTAATCCAGAAAAGAAGTTCCAGCCTAGCCAGCCTTTCTTTATAACTGAAACCTCCCATACCCAGCAACATCTTTGTAAATCTCTTCTTAACCTTCTCCAGCTTAATAATATCTTTCCTATAACTGGGTGACCAAAACTAGACACAGTACTCCAGAAGAGGCCTCACAAATATCCTGTACAATCTCAACATGACATCCCAATTCCTGTACTCAAAAGACTGAGCATCGAAGGCAAGGTATTACCCAGAAAAAAAGTTAGAGGGATAAAAAAAACCTCCTCTGACTACTGGCTCATTGGAAAACTGCACCTCCTGACTCAGCTCTGACACTTTGACTTGCCACCAGACACAATCTGTGCCCCCATCCCAACACCTCCCCCCAACACCCCAAATCCATATGCCTCCTCAACTGAACCAACATTCAGCAACCTCCAACTCAGCACCACCTGCAACTCGCCCTCATCAACCTCACCCACCCCCTGACCCAACCTCCCTACCCAGGATCCCAGACATACTGTATCCCCTCACCCATTTGCTATCCATCAAGCCCCTTCATCTATTTGCCATCTAACACCTAATTTGCCACCCACCCCAACTACCTGCCACTGTCCATCCACCCATTCACATTCACTCTACCTAACTGCCTCCCTACCAACTCCTACCTCACTTAAATGCCACTACCCCGTTACCACTGATTTACTACTTTATTTAATGACACTGGATATTAAATAAGGAAAACTAATTACATTTAGAATTATTAAATAATGAAGACACTAACTGTTTGAAACAAACAGAAATACAGCTGTTCAATAACTGAGAAATGATGGAGAAGTTTCATTCAATGTAACATTAGGTTTAACCCCTAGGCCACTGCTGCTCTTTATTGGTGTTCCCAGGTCTTGGGAAAGGTGGAGGGCATGGGAGGGGTCTTCTCCATCTCTACGCTGTGTTGAAGCCTATTGTAGTCTTTATGAGGGAGACTCGAATAAGCAGCAGCAAACAGCACGGCTAGTTTAGTGGTTACTTCTTCTTTGACTGGTGTCAGTCAGAACAATTCCGATACAAAGTTCTAGGCTATTCTTTTTGGCCCTGCCACAAACTCCATTGACTAGCCACCGATTCTACCGCTATCCTTGATGACCAACTGAGACTGGACTTGAATCCTCCCATCTACTCGATCCTGAGATGAGCTTTTGATCCCATAGCCCTTCCCATGTTCACTTCTGTATCATTACTCATTCAACCCCTGCCTCTGCCTATTTGCTGTGTTTTGAAACCCTCATCTGTGTTTTTGTTAGTTCCAGGCTTGATGATTTCAGTATCATTGGACGACTCTCATGTCTCTTTCATTTCATAAGCTTGGCCATAGCTCGACTGCCCATATTCTAACTTTCAAATCCCACTTACCAATTCACTTGTGCTTGCTGGCTTACGTTGGCTCCTCGTCAAACATAGTCTCAAATTTAAACTAAACATTCTGGTTTTCAGATACCCTTATGGCCTTGACCAACAATTTCGGTACCAATCACCTGCCCTACATTTCTCTGAGAATTCTCAGAGCAACCATTGTATGGTGGAGTTGGGCCAAATGCCTACTCCTGTTTCTAAGCACAATGTTCCTATAGAACTTTATGTTCCTCCAATTCAGACTGTTGTACATTTCTAAGTTTCCTCAATCCCCCATTGGCAAAAACATCCTTAGCTGTTTAGGCCTTTAGCTCTACGCTCCCTTCTTGAACATCTCTGCCTCGCTGTCACTCAGCCTCCTTGTGCTATTCCATAATATTAGATTAGATTAGATTACTTACAGTGTGGAAACAGGCCCTTCGGCCCAACAAGTCCACACCGACCCGCCGAAGCGCAACCCACCCATACCCCTACCCCTACCCCTACATTTACCCCTAACCTAACACTACGGGCAATTTAGCATGGCCAATTCACCTGACCTGCACATCTTTTGGATTGTGGGAGGAAACCGGAGCACCCGGAGGAAACCCACGCAGACACGGGGAGAACGTGCAAACTCCACACAGTCAGTCGCCTGAGGCGGGAATTGAACCCGGATCTCTGGCGCTGTGAGACAGCAGTGCTAACCACTGTGCCACCGTGCCGCCCACCAATATCTTACTCATCAATCTAGTTTTTGGTCATAGAAAGATACAGCGCAGAAGGAGGCCCTTGCACTGTGCTAGGTATTTAAACAGCTATTAAGTATCCCCAATTCCCCGCTCCTTTCCCATATTCCAAAAGGTTTTGTCCCCTTGAAGTACCTAGCCAATTTCTATATTTTGTAAATATCAATTCTGCAAGAAACAGCTCACAAAGAAAATAATAATAGCAAAACAGTGAAGTGCTTGAGTGGAAGCCTGCTCTCTGTATTGTTCTATAACTCAACTCTATGAATTAATTTTGCAACATGTCTATAAGAAGGTGCAGTCAAATTCTAGGTTCCATTACTGTAACTTTATTTGCGAACCCTGTCATCAACCTGTGCAGCAGATGCCCACCCCAGCCTTTCAGGCTGTTCGCTGGCAACTGGACAAGAGGTCAATAATGAGCCTTTCTGCCATGCACTTAATTGGCAAAAAGTGGGAGAAGAGGGCAGTGCCCCTGCCACAAAACTCACTATAGGAGAGGGCAAAAAAAACTCTGGTCACACTGTTTAATCTACAATAAAATTTTTTCAATGCAGTCAGGGAACTAAAATGGTAAATTGGAAAGATATTAGCACCAAAAGAAGTTAGGAAGAATTTATTCACAACAGGATAACAGAGTGGTGAAAATCGATACCAAAACAGGGTATTGAAACAGACAACACCTAAGAGTAGAGGTGACAGGTGTATTTCTGCAGAAAGGATGCTTATGGGGCTGTCTGGAGAACAATAGTAGGTGAGGCTGCATTGAATAAAAAGAGGAGGGCCTTGTTTGCATTTCAACATTCTTTTATGGTCAAGGTGGTGTCAACAATGCAGTGTGAGTATCATTGGTTTAGTAATTCTGAGCCCCAGCATAACTTTCTGGGGCATGGGTTTGAATCCCTCCCTGGCAAATGGTGAAATTTAAAATTAATAAAAAAAACCTTAGGAAAATCCAGCAGTCAAAGAGTGGTCATGTAACCATGATAGATTGTTGTAAAGACCTATTTGTTTCACTAATGTCCTTTAGAGAAGGAAATCTGCCATCCCTATTTGGTCTGTCCTACCCTTAATTCCAGATTCATCCCAATGTGGTTATGTTTTAACTGCCTGCTGAGCAGTAAAGGATTGGTGATAAATGTTAGCCTAACCAATGAAACCCACATCCCAAGAACAAATAAACAAAACTAAATTGAAAGTAATTTTTTTGTTTTATTTTGGCAATCTCCATTCTTTTACATTTTGTATCAGAGGTGGAAGCGATAATTAAAAGCTAGGATTCTTTTGTGAGGAAAATAGTTGCGTCACAGAATGTTTTTCAGTGTATGTCTCCATAGCAAGTGGAACATGAACCCAGACCTGTTGGCCCAAGTGCAGGGACAATGCACTACAGAACCTTTTGATGATATACAGGTTACCATGATTAAGGCAAAGCCATAAGGAGATTAATTGCTGATGTCTTTTTCCTGTGTCAGAACATTTTTATGCATTTTTATGAATTAGTAATCTTCTCTGCAGCACAGTCAGCGTTAAGCATGTTTTGTCAGTACAACTGTTGAATCAGTGCACTGGATGCTATAGAAACTTCACAATAGTATAAAATTGAATAAAGGAAGCAGAATATTCAACACTTTATTTACTGAAACCAACAGAGCTGGTGAGAGCTTCTAGAAATCTTGGTGATGTAATTATCCATGGTTTTATCACTCAGCAAGTCAGATAGCAACTGTGGAGAGAGAAACAGATGTAATGCTTTGAGTAGATAACCTTTCATCCCAACTATTATTACTACAATTTATTTTTCCAGCCTGCTAGAAACACAAAATCAAGATACGAATTGTGTTTCACTGTACCCAGATAATGAGCATGATTCTGGATGCGACTGAGAGATCACTCTTATTTCAGTAACTTTGTTTAAGATTACAAACATGAAACAAACTGAAGGCAGTGCATTCATTTTCTGAAAAGTTATTGAACCCAGTCTTTACCGGCAAGATTTAACCCTTTAGTTACTAAAAGTTCCATTTATAACCAATTCCTGGAAGATGGTTGTTGCCAGTCTACATAATAAGGAATTATGCTTTAAGTTGGCACCTGGCCTTGTTTGCTCAACCAAAACTGGAAACATTTTGTGAAGATCACAATACCTCATAGCGTTGAGTGGGAAATTCCAATTTAGTGGCACTTTGGAAAAAAGGATAGCTATTGCAGTGCTCAAAGTTGCTGTACTTTAGGATGAATTGATGCAATGGCTGAGCTACAGACATGTCAAGCTTCAAGAGTGATAGTGGCATGGTACAGATGTCACTGCATTAGTGATTCAGAGGCTCATCTTCTGCAGTTACTGGTTCAAATCCCTCCACAACAGTTAGTAGTATCAACAGTAGTTGATAAACCTGGAGTATCAAATTAGTATTTGTTGTGGTGACCATGACATCTATCCTCACTTGTTGTTTAAAAACCCAGCCAGTGCACTAATCTGCCATCCTTACCTTGTGTGGCTTGTATATGACTCCAGAGCCACAGCACTGTGATTGGCTCTGCAATAGCCTAGTCACACAGTTCACAGTTGCCTTGCCAGTGACACATGCACCCCCTGACAGACTCTTTAAAAAAAGTTTCTATTGAATGCTCCAAAGAAATCTTTGTTTAACATTTCCTGTCAATCACTTAAAAATAAAGTATGATTATTGAAATGGTTAAGTCAGATGTACCACACCCACCTTCCTGATATAAAATCAAATGATGTATTTGTCATCTTGAGTCAGTCACAGTTGAATGTAGAGTTGAGGGGAAGGAAGGATGTTCTGCAAGATACTCAAGAATATAATCCCACACACTTGGCCACATTACTGAAAATTGAAGATTACTTCCCTTTATGGAATTTTTATCCTTAAAAAGGCAATTTAATTGTCACTTGGCTGTTCAAGAGGCAAGTCTATATTTTGAATTTTGTTAGAGATGTTGTTCTCTACAGCACACAGGAGTGTGGTTATAATTGTATAAATTACAGAATTTAATTTAGACTCAATCCAGAGTCAACCCCAAAACTCCAACAACAGTACAAATAGAAGAAACTGATTAGTTTTGAAGTCCATAAAACATCAATTAAACTAATCAGAATTTAGCCACTTTCTAAGTTTTGTGTTTTATTTTTAACATTATGATTGTTTGTGATTCCAACTACTTAAAATCAAAGGTTGCTATTATCGGACCCAATGAATGTTACACCTCTGGAGCTAAGGACCACTCCAGCCGCTGTTCATTATTTTCTTTCAATGATTCTTGGCTCATGAGCCTCCATGTCATCTTTATAAGGGCTACTTTCAGCCACCGTTTTGTTTTAACTGTATTACCTCATTAAGATTACATACAAGTTTTATTAATATAACTTCAAATTCTATACAGGTTGCTTCCTAAGCTCCAACAGTTCAGCAATAGGAGATTGTCAGTTTAATTTGGTAGCTGGCCTGATTTACATTAACTGAAACTCAAGCGTCCCTTTTAAAAAGACAACTAAGATGAAAGGTTTAACTCAAATATCAGCAAGGACATTAAAGAGAAGAGGAGACTGTACATCAGAGGCATTTTTGATGTGTGTTCTTTGTTTCTTTTTATTGTGTTGAGCTTTTTTTTCTAAATATACATTGTTATATTTTTCCTATTCAGAAAGCGTGGTGGAAATTTAATTTTTCATAATGTTGGAAAGGATTGGAGGGATGGAGGGAGAGGAATTGGAAAATAAACATCTCATAATGTGACACTAACCTGACACTTACGCATCTGTTGCCGTTTTTCTTCAGCCAGGTGTCTGGCTGAATGACACTTTACCTTTCACTCAGTTGTGAATTTTTGGAATTAATGATCCCAGAGAATGCCGGATACCTCTTCCAGATTAAGATCAATAGATTTTTAATCTCTTTGGGAACCAAAAGCAGAAAGAAAAGTGGATTTTCAGGATGATCAGTCATGGTGCATTGAATGTCAGTGCAGGCTCAGGAAACTGTATGTTTTAATTTTGCTCCAATGTCTGACATTCTTATGAACTTAACAGGAGGAAACTCATTATCAGCTCCCAGTTCTATTTCCCACCAGGTTAATAGGGTGGCCAGTTAATGGGTGGGAAGGTCCCTTAATGGGACACTTCATTCTGACATTTAAATCTGACTCCTGCATTGTAGTTGGGAGACTGATTTGGATTTAACACTGACTGAGTTCCTCAGGCCTTGGGAAACTTGGTAGGGAAATGAAGTTGAGAACTGCCTGTCTGAGCAGGGAAGTACTTTGTTTAGCTACATGCAAATCTGCCCATGATCTTTACCTCCCTCTACATAATCTGTTGAACCCCCCACCCAACCCGCAATCCCTAAGCGTCTCTCCTGTTCTCACTCCCTCCCCAATTGTCAATCCAACTGCCCATTGCTCTTCTGCCCAGTGGTCCTTGCATTCCAACAATTTGTCAACCCCACTGCAACCTTGTCCAAATCTCTCCCTCTCTGTTGCCATGCTCTGAACCCACCTCCAAAGCCCCCACCTCCACCTCCTACTGTGCCCTAAATGCCATGGTCTGCCTACAACAGTCTCCAACTGTGGCCTTCTGCGACAGGACTTCCCACCCACGGGAAAGAAATAAATAACATTTCAGTTCCCAATCAAAGGACTTGGCAGGGGAAATACTTAGTTGATTAAAAACAGAAAGTGCTGGGAAAACAGTGAAATCACAATGAATCAAATTGGAATAACCAGAAACTCTGGCTGTGGCTAATTTGCCAGCTATTCCTGCCAGCAGGATAGAAACTGTGATAAAGACTGACCATGATAAGCTGCAGTTCCCAGTTGGTAACTCCACATTAGCTGAACTCGTACATGCTTTTTACATGACCATATCGCTGAATCACAATAGAGTTAGGGAATGCTAAAATGTGAAATAATGGGCATGTCATGTTTCAACATTAAGAAAGCATCCTGTCTGGATGCATACAGCCTGGTTTGGCAACGTCTCTTCCCAAGACAACAAGAAGCTACAGAAATTCGTAAACACAGCCCAGTCAATCATGCAAACCAGCCTACCATCCATTGATTCCATCTGTACTTCCCTCTGCCCATCATCAAAGACTCCTCCCACCCAGGTTATACTTTCTTCTACCCTGTTCTGTCAGACAGAAGATATAAAGTTTGTGTACATGTAAGAATAGATTCAAGAACAGCTTCTACCCCTTTGTTATTAAACTTCTGAATGGAACTCTCAAATTTTAACTTTAATGTTGATCTTCCTCTCTGCAGCTGTGACATTGTATTCTTCACTCTGTTCTGTTACCCTAATGCACTTTGTATGGTATGATCTGCCTGTACTGCATGTAAAACAACACTTTTCATTGTACTTCTGTACATGTGACATAATAAATCAAATCAGATCTGATCTGTCTGTGAAAGGACCGTTAAACACTGCAAATATGGCCCCACTTGTTGGAGAGTTAAAATGCTGTTGATTTATGACAAAATGTGCCTGATATAGGAACTGTAAAATCATGGTGCAAAATAAAATGTGGACGTGGCTAAAAAGTGGGAGATTTCACCACTGAGTTTGTCGACCATTCTGAAATTCAAGATGAACATCCTGGAAAGGCTTGACAGCATGTGTTCCCTCTATAGAAAAAAGTATAGGAATGGTTACCCATCCCAATGATGTGGAGGTGCCAGTGTTGGACTGGGGTGGACAATGATGAATTTCAGCTCATGTGGTTCAAGGCAGCTTGAGCTGAGAGCATTCCCATCTCTGGTCCAATCCTGTCAGATAAGGAATTTCCCTGGCAAACAGGCTAGGGCACAAGGTGTTCACCTGCAATGATCGCTGGCTGGATCCATTCAAGACAAGGCACTGCATTGTCTTCCCTGAGGAGGCAACAGTGATGACAGCAATGACAGATTGGCTGCGATCTGGTCTTGCTCATGTCCACAAGAGACATTTTTAATGCAGATTAAATGGGACTATTTTACCATCATTTACTCTTTGATATGAAAAGCTGAAATTTGTAATGTGAGAAAATGAAACATGGAACACATCGCTGCAATGGCTAGCACCAATTTGGATGATACCGAAAAAGCTGGTGCTTCTTGAAAGTTCTTGAAGCATATTGCTATTCAAATGCCAGGACACTACCCATTCAGTATGCGGCTAATGAAGCATCCTAGATGACCACCAGTACAAATTGTGTCAATGGAATTAATGGAAGAGTACAACCAACTGCCCATCCCAACGTCACTTCCCTTGAATATCAGGCTGACATGCCTCCCTTCCCACATCACAGTCAAGCTCCAATCAATGAATCAGAGAGTGGTTAAGAATCTAACAACCAGCTAGTGACAGCAGTTGATCTCTCAGGCAATTGAGACCCTCACCAAGGAGCAGGGGTACAACCCAGCTGTTCTAGAGACCGTGCTAATGCCAGTTTACGTATCTGCCTATTTCACTAGATGAAACCACAAAGGCTGTAGAGATACCCTAGGATTTTGAACTGCAACATCAAACCATGTAAAGCATATTTGACTGCATTGATGGCAAGACAAACTGTATTGCACTCATCCAAAGGCAGCATGCTGAGCAGAAAAGGATGACTGGGTTTTTCCAGAGCTAACTCCCAACAGTTTCCAATGACTTTTGCTACAAGGTTAGACCATTGTATGTCTGAACAAAGTGAAAGGTAAAGACTTTTCACATAAAAACTGAAAATTTCACATACTTACTGCATTATCATTTTTTCACCTTTTTAAAAAACATAGTCTGTAGGTAAATTGAGTTACATTGGGACCCTCTTGACTATCTCAAAGGCCCATTTAAAACAAATTTGTTGACAGGGCTCCTGTAATTTGTCTAATGGTGATTTTACTATATTCTGCCAGTTCACTAGTATCAGTGGAGAGCAAAACTGTGTTAACCTTTCAGTTCTCTGATCTTCCATCATGATTCAGCCCTTGATGTGCCTGGAGACTGATAGTTGTGTGTACAAACAGCATGCTGCAGGAAATTACTGAATGTGAAGTGGAATTAACAGCAGAGAATGCCATAGGACTGGATAATGTGTGAGCAGAGGAAGAGATCATTCATATTAAAACAAAATGCTGCACATGTTGGAAACCTGAAATCCAAAAACAGAATATATAGGAAATGCTCAGTAGGTCTGGCAGTATCTGTGGAGTATCTTCATCAGAACCATTCTCAAACTAGTCTCAAACTAGCAGCTGCAGTCAATGCGTGCCCTTCAATATCTGAATTTTTCAGAATCCAGTGATGTGATTGTTCAACAAAGCCCAGATGAGTCATTCCGAGCCAGTTCAGTTTGTGCAACAGGCTAATGGCTTATGGCATGACATTGTGAATGGATTATTTGATTTCTGTTACACTTGGATACCTTTCAGCAAGTTGCTGTTAAAAGCAAATTCAATTATACTTGGCTATGTTTCCTGAGTTACAAATTAACACACAGATGTCCTCATGATTTTGTAACATATGAATTAATAAAGTAGACACTTTACATCTCACACTGCAGCCACACTGAATATTTGTTCCCCAATTCCATTAACACAGCTCTAAGTGATATACAAGGTTTCAAGAATTACTTCACCAATTAAAGGGATCTGTCATATGGCAGTAAAAAAGACATGGATCTTACACTGATTGGTTTGTGCAAATTAAGCTTGTGTAGTACATCCCTAATCTATGCAATTAAGGAAAATGTGCAGATTGCAGACTTACATCAGACAGCAGACACCATTGTATACACAAACATTTACAGGCACAGGAATAAATTAAAAACCTAACAAGATGATTATATTTTCTATATGCTTTGGAGATAAAATAAATAGGATAATATAGAGAGGTACTATATCTAAATAAGAAATTGTTATGCCTATACTATACGGCTCTTAAAATAATGTTTCTTCAAGCAAGACGACAAATAGATTTGGTGTTAACCAGATTATTTTTAGTACTATTATAAACTGGGTGCTTCATTTGGCACATATTTTCTTTCTATTTGCCACAGTCTTCCAACTGCTCCCTTTGGTCTCAGAGTTTCTGTGCATTGGATGAATGTTTTATTTGAACGATTGCAGACTAAGCACTCCACATTGAAATGGAATCAGGATGTATTTGTATTTTGATACTGAATATTTTATTGAATTAACAATGCTTTTTGAACCCTTGCTGCAATTGGTGTGATAGTTTTTCACAGCATTCCACTGCACCTTATCAAAAAAAACCTAAAGAACTGCAGATGCTGGAAGTCCGAAAGAAAACAGAAATCGCTGTAACTACCCAGCAGCTCTGGCAGCATCTGTGGAGAGAGAAACAGAGTTAATGTTTCAGAACACGAGATCTGAATATAGGGAAATCAGGACGACAAAAAGGGGACATGAGATAGTTTTGGCAAATAGAATTAAGGAGAATCCAAAGAAGTTTTACAAATACATTAAGGATAAAAGGTTAACCAGGGAGAGAATAGGGCCCCTCAAAGATCAGCAAGGTGGCCTTTGTGTGGAGCCGCAGAAAATGAGGGAGATACTAAATGAGTATTTTGCATCAGTATTTACTGTGGAAAAGGATATGGAAGATACAGACTGTAGGGAAATAGATGGTGACGTCTTGCAAAATGTCCATATTGCAGAGGAGGAAGTGCTGAATGTCTTGAAATGGGTAAATCCCCAGGACCTGATCAGCTGTACCCTAGAACTCTGTGGGAAGCTTG
>NC_057733.1:20201946-20203865 GCF_004010195.1 Chiloscyllium plagiosum
TTGCAACATTTAAGAGGCATTTGGATGGGTATATGAATAGGAAGGGTTTGGAGGGATATGGGTTGGGTGCTGGCAGGTGGGACTAGATTGGTTTGGGATATCTGGTCAGCATAGATGGGTTGGACCGAAGGGTCTGTTTCCATGCTGTACATCTCTATGATTCTATGACGATCCAGTTCTGAAGAAGAGTGTCTAGCAATTTCTGTTTTTGTTTCATTGTATCTTGAAGGGTATTCAAATATTATGACTGGTTCAGCGTTAAACCATGATCAAGTTTTCCATTTCTGAACTTTGATACTTTAGTGTGCCTACTAAATTAGATTAAATTGGTTTTGAAGGAGTGGTTGCCTCATCAATATGTTCCTCTTACTGCATAGAGAGGCATTGCTAATGAAACTAAGCTCGTACCTTTAATAAGATTCAGCACAACTTACAAACATCTTTGTCAATATCTTTTTAACTTATTTATATAAATAATTAATTCTGATAAGTTAGTCATTGATGATGAAGTGTCATGGAATGTCAAAATGACTTGATGCTGGAAAAATGCATGAGTCACTGAGGGAGTGTTGTGAAATTATCCAATTGTTAAATATTCAAATTATACTTAAAAGATACAACAAAGGCAAGATAAATGTGGCAAAACTTTACTGTTTAAATCCTAGACCTTTATGGTGTGAATCCTTTGTGTGGTAATAGAATGCACACAAGGCTAAGTTTATTAAAGATATTAATGACTGCTAATATTACAATTGCAATTATCTTTATTTAGTATTTTCCTATTTGCCAGATTGTGGCTGGCAATTTAATATATTTTTTTATTCTGAGATGTTACTACAAGGGAACTAAATTTACCATAGCTGTTGATGACAAAGAATTATCCCACTATATTACATTCTTACTGCTGACAATCTAAGGAAATTATCTATTCAATTGTAGGGCTACTCTGTTTAATGTCACAACATTACATCAAAGCATGTCCAGTAAAATATTTATAGCTGTCAAACCATTGACCCTATAGCTTCAAAACATCTACCTTTGCAACCAGTCTTCAACAAATCAAAGCCGACATTTTGGATTGTCTCAATTTTAAGAAATAGAGATAAAGTGGAAACCTAAACATGTCTGAACAAGGTAAATGCAACTTAAGTCATAAGACAAAAATATTCCAGTAAAGTTATGTCCATCCAGACAGAAAAAAAAAATAAAGACACAAGTAATTATATGAAGGTTAAAGGGAATAGAGAAAGTCTGGGGACTATAGACACTGTAGACATGTGGAGACTGTTTAAGGAACAGTTGTTGCGAGTGATGAATAAATATTTCCCTCTGAGACAGGCAAGAAGGGGTAAGATAAAGGAACCTTGGATGACGAGAGTGGTGGAGCGTCTCGTCAAAAGGAAGAAAGTAGCTTACATAAGGTGGAGGAAGCTAGGGTCAAGCTCAGCTCTACAGGATTAAAGGCAGGTGAGGAAGGAGCCCAAAAATGGTCTGAGGAGAGCCAGGAGGGGGAACGAGAAAGGCTTGGCAGAATGGATTAGGGAGAACACAAAGGCATTTTACACTTATGTGAGGAATAAGAGAATGGTTAAAGATTGAGTAGGGCCGATCAGGGATAGCATAGGGAACTTGTGTGTGGAGTCTGAGGAGGTAGGGGAAGCCCTAAATGAGTTTTTTGCTTCTGTCTGTATGAAAGAAACAAACTTTGTAGTGAATGAAACCTTTGAAGAGCAGGTATGCATGCTGGAATGGATAGAGATAGAGGAAGCTGATGTGCTGAAAATTTTGTCAAACATTAAGATTGACAAGTCACCAGGTCCGGACCAGGTTTGTCCTCGGCTGCTTTGGGAAACGAGAAATGCAATTGCTCCACCACTTGCGAAGATCTTTTCATCCTCGCTCTCCACTGGAGTCGTACC